>NC_138776.1:217370868-217618368 GCF_965119305.1 Pelophylax lessonae | reverse complement strand
CCTGTGCGATTTTTTGATCATGCGCTATAAACAAAAAAAGAGCGTCAATTTTGCAAAAATAACAATATTTTTCAAATTTTTTTATATGAAATTCCCCCAAAAAAAATTAAAAATCAAAATTTTTTAACATTTTCGGCCAATTTGTTTTATGCTTCATAGGTTTGGTAAAAAAAATCACAAAAAGCGTATTTTGATTGGTTTGCGCAAAAGTTATCGCGTTTACTAACAAAGGGAAAGATTTTTGTCATTTTTCTTGTTAATTTTTTTTTTAACGAGTAATGGTGGCGATCTGCGATTTTTTTTTTTTTGCGGGACTGCGACATTGCGGCGGACAGATCGGACCCTTGACTGACATTTTTGACACTTTTGGGGTTACCAGTGACATTACTACAGTAATCAGTGCTATACATATGCACTTTTACTGTAAAAATGACACTGGCAGGGAAGGGGTTACCTGTATTGGAGAGGGAGGGGTTAAGTGTGTCCTAGGGGCGTGTTTCTAACTGTGATGGGACATGGCTACTTGTGTAAGAACAGAGATCAACAGTTATACATAGTAGAACCGTATGATCTCCATTTTTACACAGGGGAGAATGACAGGCGGCTTTGTTTACATTAGCCGCCTGCCTTTCTCCCTTCACAGCGAACGATCGCGAGTGCCCGGCGGACATCGGGTCCGCCGGTCACACGCACTGACTTGTTAGGGAATGAGCCGGGGTGGGCGCGTGCTCGCCCGCTATTGGCTCACAAGCGAGTGACAGGCTTGTGACTTACCGGTACGTCACTTTGCCTGGCCGGGGCTGACCGCCGCAGTATATATACTTGCGGCGGTCGGCAAGTGGTTAATATATATAAGTAATGATATAACAAGAAGCAGATACATGTGCATTCTTTTGTAATGTTCATGAAATGCTCCTGATTTTCAGGCTATAATGTTTCCAGTGACACCAGTTCACACTCATGCAGAAGGAACAAGCATTGGGATTCTTTCCAAACATATATTGTTACTTCAAGAGATATCCACCTTGTGTAATAAATGTCATAGGTTTTTTTTTGTAATCCTAAAGGCCAAGATAGGAAGAACAATGTCTGTCAAACCTCCGGTCAAAGTATGTTTTCCTGTAGTTCTAAACTGATTGAGTTTAGCTAGCACAAGTAATCATTCTGAGTGGTAGAGACAAGTTGCAGAATGCAGTACACAAGCTGGATTATGCAGAAACCAGTTATCATGTGAGTACATGGATTTACTTGTTTTTGCTAATATGCCCATGATGCTTCTCCTCGTGTTTTCTTTAAATTGTAATGAGAACATCTGGCTTGCATAAACAATACTGGGGATGAATAAATCATTTTTAATCATACTTCAGCTCTACAAATTTGATTTGATGTATTTTTGACATCGTTGATCAGCATTATTTGGTCTAAGTTACCATTTCATGCAATACAGTGCGCAGTGCAGATACTAATATGACTGCTATAGGGCCCAGATATACTGTATCACAGGTGTTCTACAGTAGTCGCTGCAGTTACTAACTTTGCTACAAAGTTACATAGTGGGTAAGATTAAATAAAGACACCAGTCCATCCAGTTCAAAATGTGTGGGTCTTTGTATGCATTTACGTCTCTACCACTTACATATCCTTATATATTGTATATGCTAAGATGTCTATCTGAAAGTTTTTTGAAATTGTCAACAATTCCCACTGACACCACTGATTGTGGAAGGGAGATGCACATCCTTACCATTCTAACAGCAAAGAACCTCCTGCGCTGTTTATGGTTAAAACGCTTCTCATCCAACTTTATTGAGAGGCCACACATCCTTTTGTGCAACCTGAGACTGAAAGTGTTCTCCCTACTAGAATCCCCATTTAGATATTTATATATTGGAATTATATCTCCTAAGTGTCTCTTCTCCTGGGAAAATAAGCTTAATTTGTGTAACCTTTCCTCATAACTGAGGTCCTACAGCCATCTTATTAGTTTTGTTGCCCTTTTCTGGAGTCTCTCTAATTCCAGCACATTCCTTTTGAGGACCAGTGACCAGAACTGGATGGCATACTCAAGATGAGCCAAACCAGAGTTTTGTAAAGTGGTGGAATTATAGATTTATCTCTTGAGTAAATATCCTTTTTGATGCATGCTAATAGTCTGCTGGCCTTGCTTGTTGCAGCTTGGCATTGCATGCTATTGCTGAGTATGTCATTAACCCTCCTGGCGGTAATCCCAAGCTGACTCGGGGTGGATTTTTTAGTCCAGGATCGGTATCCCCGAGTCACGCTCGGGGTGAATGTGCAGAGAGCGCAGCGGTGTCTCTTACCTTCTCCTGGCGATCCAGCGATGATCTCTCATTGCTGTGACTGCCAGCCGAGAGTCCCGCCGCTCGTCCGTCCTCCGTCGGTATGATGACTTCCTAGTTTCGTTCCCTGCAGGAGAAATGCTGCATGGGAGCGGAACTAGGGAGGGAAATTCAATATGTATATATGTATATATAATATATGTATATATGTGTGTATATATATATATATATATATATATATATATATATATATATATGCAAACACACATATATATATACATATACCTATATACACACACGTATATATATATATATATATATATATATATATATATATATATAAATATATATAAAATTATATTATTGATTCGATTATAATTATATAAATATATTAAAAATATATTTTATATATATATATATATATGTATATATATATATATATATGTATGTGTGTGTGTGTGTGTATATATATATATATATATATATATATATACACACGCACATATATATATATAATATATAACGCATGAATTATAATCTAATCAATAATATAATTTTATTATATATATTATATAATAAAATTATATTATTGATTCGATTATAATTCATGCGTTTGTGTTTCAAATTTATCACATCTGGGATGTCTACTAGACTCTTGTTTTGGTCAGGTTTAAGTCAGTAATTACTAAGAATTGTAGGCCTATAATACATAACGCCAAATTTACATGAAAAAAATTGTACCGCTTTTGGTATGTAATTCCTGACATAATCATACCGCCAGGGAGGTTAACTAGGACCCCCAGATCCTTTTCCATCCTGGATTCCCCCTAGTGTGTAGCTTGTGTGTGTGGGGGGTCTAGCTGTGCCCATGCACATAGGGTAACATCACGCCCAAAGGTGTGCTTATCAATGCCCGGGACCAGGTGAAAGATGCAGTCATGTGAAGAATCAAACATTAAGGCTTTCCCAAACTCAGAGATGAGCCACTTGTGTGTAGCAATTGTAAATGTACGGAGTTCCTCCTTACGATGCTTCGCCCCCATGCCACTACACACTTGTAACTTGTTGCAAGTTGCATGCGGAGGGACATGAAGAGCCATTGCCTACTCCACCAGTCCAGCGTACCTTCATTACCTCACTCCAAGTAATGGAACGAAACCCCGCTGGACACATAGTGCGGGTCTCATACGTGTCCTTAGTTAAATCCTTACTCTCTGTACCTATTGATCAGGCCTTAGATCTCCATAAAGCTAGTCTGCTCCCAGTGACCGCAGGAGATGAACAGTTAGGAAGGGAATCAGGGTACCAACCCCCTCACTACCAGAGGGCTTGTCACCTATCCAGGTACCATGCCAATGACTGGTTGCTGTTACTGTTCTTACTTTCAGTTACCTATGGAAACTACCTCCTCTTCTTAGCCTTGCAGGTTAACCTTTTGTAGTGGTGTTGCACATACCCCATAGTGCTTTTTCAGACCCAACTTCTTAGGAATACACCAAGACTTAACATGCACCCCTTTAAAAAATTCAGACCAGGCTCAAAGCAGTTGAAACAACATTTACTAGAATATTGCCATAACATTTATTATTATGATTATTATTATTATACAGGATTTATATAGCGCCAACAGTTTGCGCAGCACTTTACAATCTGAGGGAAGACAATACAGTTACAAACAGTTACAATACAATTCAATACAGGAGGAATTAGAGGGCCCTGCTCATTAGAGCTTACAATCTAGAAGGGAGGGTCAAGTGAAACAAAAGGCAATAACCGTGTGGGATGGGTTGATGGAGAAAATGGAAGTATAGTTGTTAGGTGTGGGTAGGATAGGCTTCTCTGAAGAGGAGGGTTTTCAGGGATCGTCTAAAAGCTAATAGGGCTAATAGGGTAGGAGATAATGAGACAGATTGGGGTAAGGAGTTCCATAGGATTGGAGAGGCTCTGGAAAAGTCGTGGAGGCGAGCATGGGAGGAGGTGATGAGGGAGCTAGAGAGTAAGAGGTTTTGTGAGGAACGTAGAGAGCGATTAGGCTGGTATTTTGAGACAAGGCTAGTGATGTAACTGGGGGCTAAGCTGTGGATGGCTTTGTAATATGTTGTTAGTATTTTGAATTTAATTTGTTGGGTGAGCGGAAGCCAGTGGAGGGCTTGACAGAGAGGAGCAGCGGACACTGAGCGATTGGTAAGGTGGATGAGTCTGGCAGCAGGGTTCATGATGGATTGAAGGGGGATAGCCTGTGTAGAGGTAAGCCAATGAGAAGGGAATTGCAGTAGTCGAGGCGCGAGATGACCAGGGAGTGAACTAGGAGCTTTGTTGTGTCTTTGGTTAGAAAGGGGCATATTTTGGAGATGTTGTGGAGGTTGAGGTGGCAAGATTTGGACAGTGATTGAATGTGGGGCTTGAAGGAGAGTTCAGAGTCCAGGACAACACCTAGGACCTTTGCATGCGGGGATGGGCTGATAGTAGTGCCATCGATATTGACAGAGAGATCAGGGGTAGAGGCACGTGGTGGAGGAAAAACTATAAGTTTGGTTTTTGGATGGATTGAGTTTGAGGAAGTGGTGTGACATCCAGACTGATATATCTGATAGTAAATTAGTGATACGTGAGGAGACTGAGGGAGAGAGCTGAGGGGTGGGTAGATAGATTTGGGTATCATTAGCGTAGAGATGGTATTGGAAGCCATGGGAGGCCATCAGCTGACCCAGATGTATAGCTGTATAATATGCATAAACGTTTCTTCTAACTACATGTAATTGTGGCTGCCTCAGGTTACCTGCATAGGTGAGGTCTCTATGGGAAAAGTACATACTTAGCAAAGCTCAAATGGAGAAGTCCATGTTCTTAGGGTGTCCTAATGGATCGGCCTTATGATGGTGGGCCATAGGCCCCATCACATGTCCCGTTCTTTCTTAAGACTCTGAGCCCCCTCAGGTCCAGACCTCTTCCCTTTAATAACACACAGGAGGGGGACTGGACCCCAGAATAAGCTCACAAGTGCACTCAGGTAAGGCTGCAAGATACATTAACCCCTTTCCCCTGCCCTGAGCAGTCAAGTGCTAACTAAACATACAACACAGTAGGCCACCTGCCTACATGTGTTCATATTTTTGGCCCCCAAATGCATTACTTTACATTTCCATACATTGAGCTTGATTTACCAGGTTCTTGTAAAGTTTTAATATCCTGTTGTGAAGTTATTGCCCTGCTTAGTTTCGTATCATCAAACACTGAGATTGAACTATCAACACCAGGGGTGTCCAAATTTTTTTTCAAAGAGGGCCAGATTTGATGAAGTGAACAAGCATGAGGGCCGACCATTTCACCTGACATTCTTTGGACCATTAAAATGAATGCAAATGAACTATTTTATGCAAAGTTTATTGCAAACGGCATTGTTTTAATTTCTTCACATGGATGACAAATCTAAACAGGTGTTTAGTAATCATCATCTGTGGGTTCATATAGCGCTTATATGTGGTTAACCCTTGTGTGACTGATACTTTTGAACATCCTTCCTAGTGTGTTTTGTTCCCACACAGCTGGTACTTGAACCCCAGGTGTTATGCCAATTATAATGGAGAGGGCGCTGGTCCTGACATACTAGCGCCGGATTTATTTGTGTTTTTTAGTGTTCCCTAATCAGGCTAAGTCCGAGGCCATATCGAGCAAGGGATAAAAAGCTGGCGGGGATGGGCGGTGGGTGTTAACAATAGTGTATTCACAAGTAGCAGAAAAAAACGGAATTGGATGCAGCGGGCCGGGATGGACCATCATTTTGAGTATAAGTCATTCAAAACAGTAGCATATATAAGAGGATGTATAAAATGAATGGTAAAATAACTAATATGACATACGTGCATGCCATATTATCCCAGGGGTACTGAGCAGCGCTCAGGGATTCACAGGGGCCTCAGCAATAGATTTTTTAAAATTACCTGTGGAGCCGTGTTAGCCAGTTAAGGACCGCTCACCGCAGTTAGCCCCGCTGCAGGCAGCCCCTCCTGCGCGAACCGACGTAGGTATACGTTGGTCGTGCGCCTGCAGCTAGGGGGCTCCAACCCCCACTCAGCAGCGGGGCTCCGATGCACGGGGCAGGCGGCTCCAATTGCTGCCTGACACCCGCAATCGCTCCCGGCTGAGAGAGAAGAATGGGCAGCTGTTGTAAACACAGCTGACCGTTCTTCTCTCTGGAAGAATCACAGAGCCCCTGTGATCCTTCTATATAGGATCACAGGTCTCTGTGATGATTTCACAAGCCCTGCCCCCTTACAGCTAGAATCACTCCCCTAGGCTCACATTTAACCCCTTGATCACCCACATTTGTTGACCCCTTCCCTGCCAGTGTCATTATTACAGTAACAGTGCATATTTTTAGCACTGATTACTGTAGTAATGTCATTGGTCCCCCCAAAAGTGTCAAAAATGTCAGTTAGGGGTCCGATTGTCTGCCACAATGTCGCAGTCCCGCTAAAAATCGCAGATCGCTGCCATTATTAGTAAAAAATAAAAAAAAACAATAAAAATGACAGAAATCTTCCCCATAGTTTGTAGACATGATAGTTTTTGCGCAAACCAACCAAAATACACTTATTGCGATTTTTTTAAACCAAAAATATGGGAATGTTATGTAGCAGAAAGTGAAAAATATTGTTTTTTTTTTTTTTCAGAATTGTCGCTCTTTTTTTGTTTATAGCGCAAAAAAGAAAAATCGCACAGGTGATCAAATATTACCAAAATAAAGCTCTATTTGTGGGAAAAAAAGGACATCAATTTTATTTGGGTATAGCGTCGCACGACTGCGCAATTGTCCATTAAAGTAACGCAGTGCCGAATCACAAAAAATGGCCTGGTCATTAACCTTTTCACCACCGGAGGATTTTGCTGTCCTACGTCCAGGCCACTTTTTGCGATTCGGCACTGTGCGACTTTAACTGACAATTGCGCGGTCATGCAACGCCATACCCAAACTAAATTTACGTTCTTTTTTTCCCACAAACAGAGATTTCTTTTGGTGGTATTTGATCACCTGTGCGATTTTCATTTTTTGCAATATTAATAAAAAAAGCGATAATTTTGAAAAAATAACAATATTTTTCTACTTTGACAGTTAAAAAATATCCATTATATTAAATTTTTGTCATATATTTAGGCCAAAATGTATTTAGCTACATGTCTTTGACAAAAAAATTCTCAATGAGCGTATTTTTAACCGCTTTAAGACCGGAAGATTTTACCCCATTCCTGACCAGGCCATATATTTTGCGATTCGGCACTGCGTTACTTTAACGGACAATTGCGCGGTCGTGCGATGGTGTACCCAAATTAAATTTATGTCATTTTCCCCACAAATAGAGCTTTCTTTTGGTGGTATTTGATCACCTGTGCGATTTTTAATTTTTGCGCTATAAACAAAAAACAAAAAAGCGACAATTTTGAAAAAATAACAATATTTTTCAAATTTTTTTATATGAAATCCCCCCCCCCCCCCCCCCCCCAAAAAAGTAAAAATCAAAATTTTTTAACATTTTAGGCCAATTTGTTTTCTGCTACATATTTTTGGTAAAAAAAATCGCAATAAGCGTGTTTTGATTGGTTTGCGCAAAAGTTATCACAGCTACTAACTACGGGAAATTTCTGTCATTTTTATTGTTTTTTTTTAACTAGTAATGGCGGCGATCTGGCGGCAATCTGCGATTTTTTTTGCGGGACTGTGACATTGCGGCGGACAGATCGGACCCTTGACTGACATTTTTGACACTTTTGGGGGTACCAGTGACATTACTACAGTAATCAGTGCTATAAATATGCACTGGTACTGTAAAAATGACACTGGCAGGGAAGGGGTTAAGTTTATTGGCGAGGGAGGGGTTAATGTATGCCTGGTGCTTACTAACGTGTGTGGGGGGAGGGGACTGAGTGACACAGGGACAGATCGCAGGTTCAGCTATGCTGAATCCTGCAATCTGTCCCTGCCTGTCACTTAGGAGATCCGCCCGCTCTGTTTACACAAGCGGGCGGATCTCCACACTGGATCCCCGACGATCAGGGAAGAGCGGCGGTGATAACCGCCGCTCCTCCCCTGGCCTGACTCCTGCTGTGACTTTATACAGCGGGAGCGAGCCTCCGGCGGCGCACGCCGCTGCCCACAAGGGGAGGTCTGCGTCGCTGGACGATATCGAGCCACTTTTCCGCAGTACAGTCAACGTTACCGGTCGGCAAGTGGTTAAGGGGGCAAATCCTTCCAGTCCAGAAATGGTTAAAGCGCAATCGGCCTGCGGGCTGGACTTTGTACATGTCTGGTCTACGCCAACCTGATATGAGCAAGTTAAACAGAATTGCCACATCTTATAACAGATTATAAGATTTCATTTTAATGTGTGAAGCACATTAAAATTACATGCTACTAGTTAGCTTGCTACTGGTGTTGTATAAAGATTGAATAGAGGTAGCAGTGCAGGGATTTACACAAAAAGTTAATATTTTGCTGCATGTAACCATAACAAGGCTAACATATTTGGGGTAATATATGTTTTACTTTATTCCTTGCATTGTCATTTTGTGTACTATGTATACATATATATATATATATATATATATATATATACACACACACATTTTATATATATATTAATTATCCACAGTTACAAGGTGACAGTTGCCCATTTTAGTCCCTGTCTGATGAAAGTTTCTTATCTATAGTCAATGCAGAGGTTTTTAGGCATGACTATTTACAGATTGCCTGCACAATCCACAGAGTAGAGGACAGTCAGCTTGTACCTTCCCATTCGTATGTTTTTGGCCTCCCTTTTTATTTATTATATACAGTATTTGTGTATTTATATTTCTAGTTTTTCTTGATCTGTATGGTAATGGCTGCAGAATTCTTTTTATTGGTGTCTGTCTATATTTACTTATCTTTTGCATATCTCTGTGAATTTAGCTGTCACTCTGCTGTTTATCAGTAAATGTTTGTTCTCTACTCTTTGTATCTAAGTTATCCTCTTATCTATGGGTCCTGTTGGGTTTCCCAGTGTTTGTTGCCAATTCTCCTGCCCTGTAAATTCTCTTATTACATAAAACACATTATACTCCAGATTAAATTTGATTATCTCACAATTTTGAATACCGAATACAATGCTGTAGCCTAGCATGTCAAAGACAATGAAACTGTCCTTGAAGTACAAAGAGAGGGTCAATCATGGAGGCACAGCCCTTCCACACTCAGGACAAGTTCCCATCAGGGTTCAGCAAACAGTGCTTTTATAATACTACATAAACTTAGCTTGGCCATGTTTTTAAATTGTTTCAAAGGAAGAGGGCAAGATGCTGGTGCTAGTCTTTAAACAAGTAGCAATTTCAAACAGGATAAGTAATCCAGCTTGTGAAAGTGTATGTTCTTCCCTCCAGTAGACAGTTGCCAAATTCACTGACTACCATTAGACAGAAGATTGTTATTTGGGCATCTATCAGCTGCCCTCTTATTTCAATTATTTTACCAAGCCAAAACATGTAAAGCAGGCTATAGTTTACTTATTACTGTAAAAGCAAGCAATACTTCCTATAGCAATGTTTGAAATTATGGGTCTATTTCTGAACTACAAGAGAACAATAGCACTTGTTATCTCTCAAGAGTTTGTTGGAAAATCTCCTTTCTAGGATGATCCTTCACACTACTATTGAGAAAAATGAAGATGCAAATTTACTATAGGCAAACTATTATCAGATAATGTCAGGTTCCAGCATTATTGTAAGTAATATGAGTTTATTCCCTAAATTTTATGGGGAGATATCTACTAATCGATGGCCTCCCTAATGTTATAGCTAGTTCACTACTAGAAATTTGCCACAGAACAGGATTGGTGAATGCCAAAATGTTTGCAATTTGGGCTCTAGAAACAAAACATTATCTGATTTAATCTGCCAGTCTAGATATAGACATCAGAAAGTAGTTACTTAACTATTCCTGTTAAAGTGGTTGTATCCCATGTGTAAAAAAAAAAAAAAAAAACCCTGCAGGACAATGGCATAATGTGCTAGAATGCATCAGATACTAGAACATTATGAAATACTTACCTTAGAACAAAGCCCCGGCATGGTCGCCCCAACACCGGCTGAGGGAGCTGACATGTTTCCTCAACATCTTTTCCGGGTTTGGCAGCTCCGGCGCTGTGAGTGGCCGGAGCCGCGATGACGTCTTTCCCGCACATGTGCGTGGGAGTTCACTTTCCGGCAAGGAGCTCTGAAGGTCCGGCAAGATACACCGGACCTTCAGAACACATGCGCCGCTGGCTTTACCTACAGGTAAGCCTTATTATAGGCTTACCCAGGGGTATTTTTATTGAAAAAAAAATTTTGTGGCCGGAACTCCACTTTAAGCCTCGTACACACAATCAGATTATCGGACACATTTTCTTCTTATTTTATGTTGCGTGCTGGTCTCATATGGAAAGTGAAGAGGTTACTTTCATACGAAAATTCCCTTACGACAGAATTCAACTTCAGAAGTGATGTCATGTGTTGAATTGTTTTGTATGTATTCTTTCATTTCCGAGCATGCCTAGTCTTGCTCTTATGATTTTTTTCAGACGAAAACTATACTGATTAAACGAAAATTGGACGTTGTGTTCACATACGATAAAAATTTTATAGCCTGCACATCCATTTTTTGTCATACGAAAATCCGTAATCGACTATCGAAAGCTCTATATTAACGATCCAAAAATCGGCAGATCGTTCGTCGGACTAAATTTTACTTCCAATTTTCTTATCGTGTGTACGGACCTTAAGTGTCTAATTTTTCCACCACAATATTGCAGTCCCCCTATAAGTCGCTGATCGCGGCCATTACCAGTAGAAAAAATAAAAATATCTCTTAATATGTAAAAGCGATACGTTTTGCGCAAACAAATCAATATATGCTTATTGGGATTTTTTTTTAGCAAAAATATGTAGCAGAATACATATTGGCCTAAATTGATGAAGAAATTTGATTTTTTACAATTTTTTATTGGATATGTTTTCTAGCAGAAAGTAAAACATATTTTTTTTTTCAAAACTTTTTTTGTTTATAGCAAAAAAAAAAAAAACCGCAGAGGTGATCAAATACCACCAAAAGAAAGCTCTATTTGTGGGGAAAAAAAGGACATAAATTTTATTTGGGTACAGCGTCACATGACAGCGTAATTGTTAGTTAAAATAGTGCAGTGTGGTATCACAAAAAATGGCCTGGTCATAATGGAGGGGGGTAACTTTCTGGAGGTCAAGTGGTTAAAGTGCACCTGTTTATAGATGATGAACATTAAAGTACTTATAGTCAGGTTTCAGTCAGTTTCTTAAAGCACTGGAAAGCACTTACACGTTGGCTGGTTAAGTGGCCCAGGTTCACTCAGGATAGTCCCAGAGGCTTTAAAAATGAGCACAAATATGCTATAAATGCTATAAATTCCATGAATTTTTGCCCTAAAGACAAAACTGGGCACACAGACTTTGCCATATGGATAAGTAAATTGACGTACCCTAGAATGTAGTACAATGTAAACTGATACACAACTTAAATCGTTTAGGATTATAATGACTTACCCTAGAATGTAGTAAACTGATACACCATTTCAATGGTGTAGGAACATTTTAACCAAGCTGGAGCCTGGAAGAGCCCGATAAAGTTTGTATATTCCCAGCAATTTTAGCCAAATCCACTCCGATCCCTCCTGTGTGCTTTGAAAAGGAGCACAAACACGGGCTATTAAAGGCAAATGGTCATTCCCCCAAGCCTACTCACATGTGGACCATTACACGACAGTCTACTACTTACACCATGTCTCTATCTCCATGTCCACCTCAAATGTGAAAAGACCATGCTGGAGGCTCTCCTTCCCTTGAATATCCACCATTCCTCCAGAGTATGCATTTTGGAACCACCTCCCAGGGGAAGGAACCCACTCCCGCGACTTCACCATGTCCAGTGAACACTGATGATGTCCTGCTACAAAATCAATCATCCGATATCATAACAGGCACTGCCTACTACACCCATCTCCACACATAACATCAGCTTAGTGCAGCAGTTTATAGAAAATCAGCTTGGAGCTCACAGCTTCTTTCAATTCAGTACACACACTAGCCTACAATGTAAATATCCATCTCATTTCAAGTTGCAATATAGTCAGTGTTGGGGGTAACGAGTTACAAAGTAACAGATTACAGTAACTACATTACTTTTTTTGGTAACGAAGTAACGTAACTAGTTACAATACTAATATTGGTAACTACACTACTTTACTAGGCTATAGGAGGTAACTACACTACTTTACTAGGCTATAGGAGTTAACTACACTACTTTACTAGGCTATAGGAACGCGCTTTCCTGCGTTACCCAAGCCGTGCAATACGATCGTTATTTCGAAGAATAGAGAGGGATGAAGTTTATGACTTTTTGTTGTACTTTATCTTTTATTCTGTTTTTTCAGGTTTTGTTCTCATGTTTCCCAAAGCCTGTGTTTATACAATAAACTCTATGCAGAAAGAGTGCCATTGCCATGTATCTTCTTCTACACAGTCAATTAAGAAAGAGGAGAGTAAAGTAATAAGTAGTGAAGTTACTTTTCAAATGCAGCAACTAGTAAAGTAATCTGGTTACAATTTACAGAAGTAACTAGTTACATTTTTTGAGTAACTACCCCAACACTGAATATAGTGCAGTAAAAAATCCCTCCTTGTGGGTCCTAGTGCATCCAATCTAATGCTATAAACATGATAATCAGGGGAGATCATAATGGTGTTAGCATGTTGTATAGGGGATAATGAATCAACAATACTAATGGTGTACTCATGATCATAGATCCTATGTTCTTTTTATGCTTGCTGATATAACATGTAGGATAGTAAGTATATCCCGCTGCAAGTTTTACACTATACAAAGTGTCTGTTTAACAGTACATCCCCATTTGACAGTATGTTCATCTTATCATCATTAATGTACTGACAATATCTGCATGATCCACATTTAAAGGTTCCCAGTTTTTTTCTTGGATAACCTCATACATTGCCCATATAGTGATCCTTTGTCAATCTACCCTTTATGGACAATTACTCACCTGACAAATTTCGATACCTTCAGATCTGCCTTAAGAACCTTGTTATATTTATACATGGACATATCATTGGAGTACAACCATGAATATTATCCAACCATTTTAATACAATTTTCTGTTTGTTTTCAAATAAAATACATAATCCAAAATTGACTGTTCTCATTTTAAACAGCAATAGAAAGGTTGAAAGGATGCAAGTTGACATGTAAGTAAAAGTAGAATTTAGAGCTCTGAGCTCTTAATCCTGCAGTTTGAACTATGCAGATTCTATCTAGATCAGGACAAAAGCTTAGGAACATAGCTTATTCACCCTGTTGCTATGTGTTGCTTTAGTAGGTGGCATTTCCTGACTATGTTCGGAAATGCACATAGTCGGCATAACTGAGAATTCTGTAGATGGGAGGAGTCACGTCAGTAAAGGGAGTCTGTGCAGTTTTTATGGTCAATCAGTAGTTCTGAAATTTACATGGTTAGCCCCTTTGTATTATTTGTGAAAATTACATACAACGGAGATGATTTTGTTTTTACAGTTTTGAACCTTATTAACAATATACGCCATACTTGAGGTGACTGAATGACGTACTAATGCACTTGCAACAGAAACAACCGAGTACTGTCTGTGATCATTTTTTTACTTGCATTAGCACCCACATTTTTAGGACGAGCTTTCTGGGTGTACTGTCTTCTATAAAGTCCAACCAGTACTGCTTGGACCTTGTAGAAGGAGATACATCCAAAAATCTTGTCCTGAAAATTTGGATGGTCTTGCAAATAGAAAAAAAAGAATCACAGACAGTACTCACTTGTTTCTGTTAAAAATACACAGATCCTGGAAATAGAATACTTTCTTCCAGATGTTCAGATCATCAAAAATATATGTTTAATCCACCATAGTGGTGAGATATGAGACATAAGGAACATAATTGTCTTAACCACTTGCCGACTGCCGCACGACTATTTACGTCGGCAGTCAGCCCCTCACAGGCAAAGCGACGTAGGGCTACGTCGCTAGCCTGTAAGGGTTTTGGGAGCGAGTGCGCGCCGCCGGATGCGCGCTCCCTCTCGGTCACGGACCCCCCCCCCGCGCATGTGCCCGGCGGACCCGATGTCAACCGGGCACTCGCGATCATCCGTGACAGCGGGAGAAATGCAGGCGGCTAGTGTAAACAAAGCCGCCTGTCAGTCTCCCCTGTGTAAGTATGGTGATCAAACGGTTCTACTATGTAGGACCGTTGATCACTGTTCTTACACATCAAGCCACAGCCAATCACAGTTAGAAAACACGCCCCTAGGGACACACTTAACCCCTCCCTCTCCAATAAAGTTAACCCCTTCCCTGCCAGTGTCATTTTTACGGTAACAGTGCATATGTATAGCACTGATTACTGTAGTAATGTCACTGGTAACCCCAAAAGTGTCAAAAATGTCAGTCAAGGGTCCGATCTGTCCGCCCCAATGTCCCGCAAAAAAAAATCGCAGATCGCCGCCATTACGCGTTAAAAAAAAAACAACAAAAATGACAAAAATCTTTCCCTTTGTTAGTAAACACAATAACTTTTGTGCAAACCAATCAAAATACGCTTTTTGCAATTTTTTTTTTTACCAAACATATGGTAAAAAAAAAAATTGGCCTAAAATGTTAAAAAATTTAGATTTTTACATTTTTTGTGGGAATTTCATATAAACAATTTTGAAAAATATTGTTATTTTTGCAAAATTTACGCTCTTTTTTTGTTTATAGCGCATGATCAAAAAATCGCACAGGTGATCAAATACCACCAGAAGAAAGCTCTGTTTGTGGGAAAAAAAGGACGTCAAATTCGTTTAGGTACAGCGTCACACGACCGTGCAATTGTCCGTTAAATTCACACAATGCCGAATCGCAAAATAGGCCCTGGTCAGGAAGGGGGTAAAATCTTCTGGGGCTTAAGTGGTTAATGATCTTTGTAGAAGAAGGTACATCCAAAAATCTTGTCCTGAAAATTTGGATGTTCTTGCAAATAAAAAAAAAAAAAGAATCGCAGACAGTACTCACTTGTTTCTGTTAAAAATACACAGAAATCCAGCAATTCTTTCAAAATTTAGAAATCCTGGAAATAGAATACTTTCTTCCAGATGTTCAGATCATCACAAATATATGTTTAATCCACCATAGTGGTGAGATATGAGACATAAGGAACATAATTGTCTTAATGATCTTTGTAGAAGAAGGTACATCCAAAAATCTTGTCCTGAAAATTTGGATGTTCTTGCAAATAAAATAAAAAAAAGAATCACAGACAATACTCACTTGTTTCTGTTAAAAATACACAAAAATCCAGCAATTCTTTGAAAATGTAGAAATCCCAAAAATAGAATACTTTCTTCCAGATGTTCAGATCATCACAAATATATGTTTAATCCACCATAGTGGTGAGATATGAGACATAAGGAACATAATTGTCTTAATGATCTTTCGCAGGCTGGTGGATATGCATTCTGGGGATGATAGATTTGACCACAAGATGTTGAAAGAAATTAAACCTAATAACGTCACGATCTGAAAGCACGTGGATCCTGTGGAGATCTATGGCAATAGATAGTTGGGTCCGAGCTACAGTCAATTAAATACATACCCAAATATATTGCACCTAACTTAGACAAATAAGCTAAGAGACCTTTCTGTAAATATGTGCAGAGGTATTAGGGTACTATTACTGCTCCTTTAATACCAGGCTTCATAATGCATAGTTGTACTTTGACCTTGATAGTAAAAACTCCACTGCTTCCAGAACCTCTTGCTATGCAAAAAGCATTCTATTATTTATAAAGTTGCAATGATATACTTTATATTATACTCTGAAATCACCAAAACTATTTTGGAGGTTTGTAGTTAGTTAACACAAATATTTACAGTTGTTTTTTTACATAAATGTCATAATGGTGTACCACTGCCCCCTAGAGGACTGCTGGATATAACACTTTCTGGATTCCCCTGGGTTACCATAGCAACAGCTTGCAGAAACTTAACGATTGAAGTACTTGGCTCAGTCAATGATCAGTCCAGGGGATGTTGTTTTGTAGTTTTGATAAAAAGTAGGGTGGTGGCGCTGCCTAATTGTAAATGTGCAGGGGTATTAAAAAGTGCAACGTGATAATAAAGTGACGTCACTATAAGATATATTTATAGATGTCAATAGACATTTAGGTGATGTGTGCTGACGAATGTGAATAAGGAATAGATCAAAGGTGATATGAAAAATATGAGTGAAATATAAATCAAAGGAATTATAAGTAAAGAATGTATGTGCAAAAGATGTATCACATATGAATATAAATATACAGTCTAATCATACAATATAAACTAATTAATAACTTAAAGTGCTCTGTGCATAGTAAAAATACCCTGTTAATTCCACACGAGGTGATATAAAGGTGGGTAAGGGATAAATGAACCAAAATAAGTGTATGACGTCCAGCGAAAAAAGTCCAATATGAGTGCTTAATATCCAAGTGACAGATAGTGACCAAAAATAAAGTAATTCAAATATAAGTGAAGTATAAATGAACCATATCAAATACGTGACATCCAACAACCATTAAAAAGTTCAATATAAGTGCTTGATGTCTAAATGACAAGTGTGGTGGCCAAAAGATAGACAAAGTTCAGGTATGGATAGCAGGTACCAATATCTTTATGGTGAACTATGAGGAGTGACCCCGTGATGGGCGGTGAGGTACAGGGTGATCCCTCTGATAAAAAGCTCACTCACCAGAAATACCCACCCCACACAGGGGTATAGAGCGGGTATATAGGTGTATCCTGCGGCAGGAGAGATCCCTGTAACCACGTCAAATCCTGAATGGGAGCGTCCTGGAGGTGATCTGTAAGGTCCTAAATGGATGGTTCCCCAGGGAGAGTACTCAAGATCTATTAAGCTCCTGACAGTGGGTAATGGGCGTCCAAAAGTGTCCTCGGGGTGTCACTCGCAGTATTGTACCAGGGAATAACAAATAAGGCACATAGCGTGATACCGTATGGGCAATTTTATTGATAAAACATTTGAGAGGTACTCACATTTCAAGAAGAAGATATAAGCAAACAGTCATGGAGATGGAGCGCAAACGCGATCCAAGCCTCGATGTCGACAAAACCGGAAGTGATGCGACACGCTGTTTTTTTTTTTTTTTGTTTTGTTTTTTTTGTTTTGTAGTTTTATTTGGAACTTGGATAGGAGAAGGGATGAGTGGGATACTCCAACTGATAAGTATTCACAGTATGGAGGACAACTGAATTTAGGATGCGGCAAGGCCGCTGCTTCACTCTGCCACTGAAGTGAAGATATTTTAGGTGTTCCTGCTTATAATTTTCTTAAGGGTTCTAAACTCGGCACCCCCTTTCTCTCTCACTGTGTGTGCGGACACCCGTCCACTGACTCTATCCACTGGAGTGGTCCCCTTCCTATGGCAGACCCCCGGGCAAGTTCCTCTGTACTCACGGACACTGTTTTTCCTGTTGCCGCCAACTCCACCAGTCAGCTTCTCCTAGACCTCTGGATTCAGCACCACACTCTGGTTCACCAGGCTGACTGCCTGTGACCACCATCTACAGCTACAGAAGGAGAGACAGCCGTCACCCTCCTTCCGGGACCTGTGCCAAACCCATGGGATAGATATTAAAGTCTGTGTGTCACTGGCTGGGTTTCCTCCACTGTCCAACGTGCCTCACTATTTGACACAGTGGGGACACTCCCTCAGCCGAGATGAATCACACACACACATGGAACAGGCCTAACTGTAAATCCTGCTCCCTGATAAGCAGAAAGCACATAACTTTAGCCTGTTATTCTGCTGATAAGCAGCCAGAACCAAAAACTATACAGCCTATCTAGCACCTGACTAGGAGGGTGCTACATCGGTAAAACTTTTTTACAGTCAGATATTTTCTACAGTTGACAGAAATGTCAAAAATAGTATTGTGTTGAGACTATCTGCACCGCTTGCTAATATTACTAGTGCAATAAATAGATAAATAGATAGGAATCAATTAATATTAGAAAAATCTGTATAAAATATTCATGTGCAAACAATGAAGAAGAGGTGATAAATAAATTAATAAATTAATATGACAGTATTAAGCTGTATATATATAAATGGTTCAAATGTACTGTATATCATACGATGGTGACAAATCAATAAATATGACAATGGTGCAAATTAGTGTGCAATATAAATGTCCATGAAAAAGTGACAATAAAAAGTCCAGGAAAATCTTCCAAATCTAATTCAACGTGCAGGTGCTTTGCGCTCAACTCATCCAATACGGTTCGTGACTTTTGGTGGCATGGGTTCCTTTGATAATGTCACAGGAAGTGACGAAACGTGTTAGATTTGGAACACACTGCAAGACGCAACCGCGCACTTTAGAAAGCAATAAGGCATATCACACAGAGAAGGTCTCCAATTCATGCAAATAAAACCTATTGCAAACAAACTAAATATTGCAGCACTTTCACATCTAACCATGCATGAGCAAAAAGAACTGGAATTGCACTTGCCAGATTGTAAAATTCTGAGGAAATAGGAGATTAATACATATTTAAAATGTAATCAACTACTGAATTGTCTGGGCTGGAAGAAGATACTATGTTGTTCAGGGAGCCAAGAGGTGAGTAAAACAACTAAAGTTTGAACAATCCCTCTAAACAACCTATCTTCTGAACAGTGGCAGACATAGAAGAAAAGAGAGCCCTGGTGTAAGAACAAACATTGATCATCAGTGATGTTCATAAACAGAATAGGATGATACATAATATATAGACTAGATACTATATGGATTAATGTGTAAATTATTTTAAAGAGAGATTTATCACCTATTGCAGCAAGGGAAGCACTACTGAACAAAGGGAGATCCAATTAGTTGCAGGGTGGCCATCAAGGGGGGACAACCATCACACATGTAAGGGGCCCGGATGTCCTGAGTGTCTCGGGTGTATTTCTATCTGCTGCCTGAATGCTGGATGATTTACAGCCATGGTAGCCACTCGTTTCCGGCCACCTCCCCCTCCACTATTCGCAGCAGGAGTGCATACCGAGGCATCCAATCGGTGGCGCCTGTGAGGAGCTTGGCATTGCCCCGACAACCAGAAAGTGTTGTGGAGCGGCTCAAAGGATAGAGGGTCTCATTGCCATGGGGCAACTCCTGGTTCCTGGGAACAGGACTGAAACTAGGGGGGGGGGGCATCTGGGGGGTCTCATCCAATCTACTCCTCCTGCCACTCCCCCGGCGCCCAATCTCCTTCACATCACAAGTGGTAGAGCTGCAGACATAGAGGAGATCGAGCACCGGGGAGCAGCAGGGAGAGAAGATGGAGTGAGACAGGGATCAGTTTCTCACATGCCATAGAGCTCATCCCAGAAGCCCATGGAGGAGATGGGGAGCAAAGTGCTGGGGAGGGATCAGAGGTGATTGGCAGGACGAGCTCTCCTCTGTTCCTGACATACTCTTCCAGTCTTTAGCATGCAATGACAGGGCGGCTTCCATCTACCCCTTTTCTGCATCGATGTCCTGGCTCCTCCCCCTGCAGATGCTGGTGATTGGCTGTGTTTAGGCTACTAAGTGAAACTTGATGTTACAGGTAGTGGCTGGATTATAGTACTTTGATTTTACACAATTAATGTATTCCCCCCCCCCCCCCCCGAGCCACTTTTCATATGTAGAGAGTGAATGAGACATACTGAGGGTACCACTCCTGCCACATCCCTACAAAATGTGTATAAAAGGACAAAGAGAGAGGGATGAGAGGATCCCACAGCAAACTGGGGTCTCTACAGTCTCTCACATAGAAATGGGACTTTAGAGGCTAGGAGTGGGTATTGATCCTGATGAAAATAAATACACCAATAATATATAAAAAATATAGCATTTATTTTTATAGGCATAAAAAATCTTATATAAATATTAAAAAAAGCATAAATTCAAATGGCAAATAATGCATGTACATAAGACAATACAGGTAAACCACTGGATCCCAACAAGCCTCTAAGAGCAAAGGCAATTGATGTGAAATATCTAATAGGTCATGATATAATCATGATACCAGTACATAATAGTATGGGATACATCAGTGGAAACTCTGGAATCGCGACGCGTTTCGCTCATGTCGCTTCCTCAGACGATTCCTTTTACCCTTGTCCATTGAAAAGACATGCTTAAGTAAGCGAAATCTTTATGCCAGAAAAAGATATATCTGGTCCAGGTGGAGGCGTGTCACATGTAACTCCTACAGGTTTGGCCCTTGTTGGCTGCACAGCACAAATTAATGCTCAATGTCTCGAGTGTTCCATAAGGAATCAAAACGGTGCATCCCCCACTTTAGGAAGGAGTGCTTATCAGAAGCCAAAGTTAGGTTGCCGGAGAAGTGAACCCGGTCACTAACGATATGACCAACCGCCTCTCCACGTGGTAGGCACGCCAGCACTCATATGTGTCTGCTAGTTATAGAATCTGTCCAGTCATTGCTTTGTGTCTAAGATCTTCATGTTTCCATCTAATCTCCCTTCATTATGCTTGCTTCTATGCCTATAATGTATGTGAGCCTGATCCAGTCTTTTTATCAATATGGAGTGCCGCACAAACATTCCAGCAAGAATTCCTAATATCAGGTCTGGATAATATCACTGTGATTGCCTCATGCCTAGTGGAGGGGCTGTGGCTGTTATAGATTGCTGCATTTTACCAATTTCCCATGCAATTCTGTCACTCTGGATATCAGCTTTTGCTACTATCACTTTCTGCTGATTTATCACTTCTTTCTGCTGCCCTAAAAAATAATAATAAAAACACTAATGACACTGTTTACTGGCATAGGATGGAGGAGGAGGAGGACATGGGATGGAGGAGGAGGAGGACATGGGACGGGGGAGGAGGACATGGGATGGAGTAGGGGGGCATAGGATGGAGGAGAAGGAGGACATGGGACAGTGGACATGGTATGGGATGGAAGAGGATGAGGACATAGGATGAAGGAGGAGGAGGGCATGGAATGGATGAGGGGGACATGGGATGGAGGGGGAGGTGACATGGGATGGAGGAGGAGGGGAGCATTGGATGAATGAGGGGGACATGGGATGGAGGGGGAGGAGGAGGACATGGTATGGGGAGATAAGATTGTAAGAGGAGGACGGGGGGATGGAGGAGATAAGGTTGTAAGAAAAGAACATGGGAAGGTGGGGGAGATGAGATTGTAAGAGGAGGACATGGGGTGGGGGAGATTACATTGTAAGAAAAGGACATGGGATGGGGATATGGGACTGAAGGAAGAGGAAGAAGAGGACATGGGGTGGAGGAGATGGGACTTGTGAAGGAAGAGGACATGGGATTGAGGAGGAGGAGAACATGGGATGGGGGAGAGGAGATTGTGAGAGAAGGACATGAGACATGACATGGGGAGATGGCACTGAAGGAGGAGGTGAAGGAGGACATGGGAAGGAGGAGGGGGGAATGGTATGAGACTCGATAGGACTGCCAGTGAGCAGGACCTAAGAAATGTTGGTGGTCAGGCCTAGAGGGGCCCAGGCCTAAAGCTGTGTAAGGGGCCCCAAAATTTCTAATGGCTGCCCTGATTAGTTGTTTCAGAGTATGGTAATGAATTAAGTCATGATAGAATGAACAGTATTTCATTATTAACATGCCTAAAACTATTACACAATTAATATGTTTTACACTTTTAAGTAAGGAGCGGCATGGGTATCACCAAATAGTAATGCCCTATAAGTTAAACTGGTATTAAACCTAAAAAAAATAAAAAAAAAAACTTTTATACTGGAGCCTATCAATTCTTAGATGTGATGGCTGTATTAGTTTCCCTTTTAGGCTTTCTTTCTTATATTTTCATCTGGTGAGCCAGCCAGCAAGTCTGTCATTTTTCAGAGCTCAGGTTTTCCAGCAGAATGTATCAGTTTACATGGATGAGACAAACCATGTAACACTGGCAGGCGTGATTAAAATGATCAGCATTTATTATTCATGCAAAACCTATCCCAAAAGGTAAAAAAAAGTTTGTTTTCTGTAACTTAAAATAAAGTGGGAGCTGGAGTTTGGTTTCGGTTTGCTTAGGGTATTTGAAGTGGTACTAAAATCAGAACTTACTAAATCTGGCCTCCCACAGTACACAGAACACAGAATACATAAGCAGTTAGAGCAATCTTGTGACTTCTATCAGTGTCCAGTTGGGCACTGCTTAACCACTGGCCGACCGCTCTAATGCTACAGGGTGGCCACTGTGTGCAGTATCACATATATATATGATCCTGCACATCCTGCATTTCCGGGTTTTTCCGCTTTTTCCGCAAAAGCGTGCCGCCACCAGCGGGTCGCTCCCTCTGTGATAGAAACATAGAAACATAGAATGTGTCGGCAGATAAGAACCATTTGGCCCATCTAGTCTGCCCAATATATCTGAATCCTATGAATAGTCCCTGGCCCTATCTTATATGAAGGATAGCCTTATGCCTATCCCATGCATGCTTAAACTCCTTCACTGTATTTGCAGCTACCACTTCTGCAGGAAGGTTATTCCATGCATCCACTACTCTCTCAGTAAAGTAATACTTCCTCATATTACTTTTAAACCTTTGCCCCTCTAATTTAAAACTGTGTCCTCTTGTGGTAGTTTTTCTTCTTTTAAATATGCTCTCCTCCTTTACCGAGTTGATTCCCTTTATGTATTTAAAAGTTTCTATCATATCCCCTCTGTCTCTTCTTTCTTCCAAGCTATACATGTTAAGGTCCTTTAACCTTTCCTGGTAAGTTTTTTCCTGCAATCCATGTACTGATCATGAACTCCTTGTCCACCGTCACCCACCGATCATCAGCTATGGAGACAGAACTGTAATCTGCCTATGCAAACAAGACATATTGCTGTTCTGACAGAAAGGAAGGCATGGATCCTGTGTCTCTGCAAAGCAGGGACTAGGATCCATGTCTTCCCCCAGTAAAAGCACCTCCCACAGTTTAGAAAAACACTGGTCAGCATATTTTTAGCACTGATCACTGTATTAGTGTCATCGGTTCGCAAAAAGTGTCAGTTAGTTTTAAAATGTCTGCCGCAATATTGTAGTCCCGCTATCAGTCACTGAGTGCCACCATTACTAGTAAAAAAATAAATAAATACATACAAATAAATAAAAAGATCCCATAGTTTGTAGATGCTATAACTTTTGCGCAAACCAGTTAATATATGCTTATTGGGATTTTGTTTGCCTAAACTGGTGAAGAAATTAGATTTTTTTAATTTTTTTTATACGTTCATATGTTTTATAGCAGAAAGTAAAAAAAAAAGTTTTTTTTTTTTTTCAAAATTGTCGCCCTTTTTTTGTTTATAATGCAAAAATTTTAAAACATAGAGGTGATCAAATACCACCCAAAGTAAGCTCTATTTGTGGGGAAAAGGACATCAATATTATTTAGGTATAGTGTCGCACAACCACACAATTGTCAGTAAAAGTAACGCAGTGCCAAATCGCAAAAAATTGCCTGGTCAGGAAGGGGGGAAATCTTCCAGGGGTCAAGTAGTTGTAGCTGTAGGGGGAGTTTTTATTCTCTCCTGATTGTTCTATGAGCCTGCAGGACCCCTGACCCACGGTCTGGGCAGTGCTGATTGGCCCTGTGCTGATCACATGCACTCTCCCAAGGAAAAAAAAAAACTCTCTAGCAATACACACCAAACTGAGCATGTGCAGCTTGCCCCCAAGGCTATGCTCTATCAGGAGATGGTTTGGTGACAGTGGAAGAAGGAGATGATCAGAAAAGACAGGATCAAACAGCCTTTTTACACAATGCAGAGGATTCTTGGGTTATAAAGTGAGTATAACAAGCATGCTTTACTGCATATACAGGCTGATTATACTGTTGTGGATTAAGTAACACTTTAACTCTGCTGGTACATTTAACACTCCCTGGCCCCAGGCTGACAATCCTGGCAAGATCACCAGGTAAAAACAGATGGAAAAAATCCAAAGAAAAGAAAACTGATGCAGCCACCACATCTAATAGTTGGCAAGCTGCAACATAATACATTTTGGTTTTGGGTTTAATACCACTTAAATGCTGAATTTACTTCAGATTATATCATAGGAAACATGTATTAATACAGAATATGCAACGGAGCATAGTTCATTCAATACAACCACCATCTTTTCCTAAAAGAGGATATACAAGAAAAGGTTGAATTTTAGAGCAGTTGAACATTCAGAATTAATATTTGAAAACAAAATATTCGAAATCCTAACTGTGAAACCCTACATATAAATGCAGCTGTGTGCAATTAGTCAGCAAAACATTATCAAATGTCTATAAATTAATATTCCCAGGTTTGTTGTTGTACCTTCACAGTGATTTCCCCTTTATACTGTATATTATTTGTACGAAATCATTGATCTTTTAAAATACCAACCATTTGTTCAGCCTTAAGGTACATATTCAGTTACAAGACATAGTATAAGAAATAATTAAATAATATATTATTTGAAACATATGTAAAAGTAGTTTTTTTTATAAATTTGGTGCCGAGGGGTACAATTAGTGCTAGTGCCAAAATCTGACAATGAAGGTGTTGAGTACCGAGGTTGCAAAACTTATTTTGACCTTGAGGTTAATCTCCGATCACAGCTTTCTCTCGGATTTATGGCCATACAAAGTTTTACATTCAGGAGGGTTATAGGTGGTAAATTTAATAACTACATAGGTTCAATGAAATATTTGCTTTGCTCTCTTCTCTGGATATCCATGCCTGTCAGATATTTTCTTTGCGATTGTAATAATTGGATATGATTGAAATACAACAAGTGCTGGTTCAGGGATTTTAGATTCACCTGAATTTCCATTAGGGATGAACAAAATTTCACAGAATATCTAGAGATTTTGACAAAAATGCATTTCAGCTAATAGAAAGGGTAAAATTAAAGGTAGTTTTTGGTGATTTTTAAAGTTGGAATGATAAGGCTACATAGCTCCTGAATCTGAATCTTTTTATTCCCAGGATCCAGAAAAAGTAAAATAAAACATTTAACCACTGTACTGTGGCAAAGTGGCTCGTTATCGTCTAGCGACGTAGACCTACGTCACCAGGCGATCCCCTCTCTCGGTGGCGCGCGCGCGCCTCCGGAGGCTCACTCCCGCTGTATTCAGTTACAGCGGGAGTCGGGCCAGGGGAGGAGCGGCGGTGATCTAGTGTGGAGATCCGCCCGCTTGTGTAAACAAAGCGGGCGGATCTCCTAAGTGACAGGCAGGGTCAGATTGCAGGGTTCAGCATAGCTGAACCTGCGATCTGTCCCTGTGTCACTCAGTCACCTCCCCTCACACACGTCAGTAAGCACCAGGCATACATTAACCCCTCCCTCTCCAATAAAAATTAACCCCTTCCCTGCCAGTGTCATTTTTACAGTAACAGTGCATATGTATAGCATTGATTACTGTAGTAATGTCACTGGTACCCCCCAAAAAATGTCAGTCAAGGGTCCAATCTGTCCGCCGCAATGTCGCAGTCCCACGAAAAAAATCGCAGATCGCCACCATTACTCGTTAAAAAAAAAAAAACACCAAAAATGACAGGAATCTTTCCCTTAGTTAGTAAACGCAATAACTTTTGCGCAAACCAATCAAAATATGCTTATTGCAATTTTTTTTACCAAAAATATGTAGCAGAAAACAAATTGGCCTAAAATGATAAAAAAATTTGATTTTTACATTTTTTTTGGGTGGAATTTCATATAAAAAAATGTAAAAATATTGTTGTTTTTTCAAAATTGTCACTCTTTTTTTGTTTATAGCGCAAAAAGTAAAAATTGCACAGGTGATCAAATACCACCAAAAGAAAGCTTTATTTGTGGGGGAAAAAAGGATTACATTTAATTTGGGTACAGCGTTGCACGACCGCGCAATTGTCCGTTAACGTAACGCAGTGCCGAATCGCGAAATATGGCCTGGTCAGGAATGGGGTAAAACCATTGAGAATTTTTTTGTCAAAGACATGTAGCTAAATACATTTTGGCCTAAATATATGACAAAAATTTAATATATTGGATATTTTTTAACTGTCAAAGTAGAAAAATATTATTTTTTCAAAATTTTCGCATTTTTTTATTAATATCGCAAAAAATAAAAAGCGCAGAGGGGATCAAATACCACCAAAAGAAAGCTCTGTTTGTAGTAAAAAAAGGACATAAATTTAGTTTGGGTACAGCGTTGCATGACTGCGCAATTGTCAGTTAAAATCACACAGTGCCGAATCGCAAAAAGTGGCCTGGACATAAGACAGCAAAATCCTCCGGTGGTAAAGTGGTTAAAAAGAATAGTAAATTAAATATTCCAAGATACTGCACCCCCCCCCCAAAAGCAAGCAAACACACAAACACCCTTTAAAGGAAAAATATGTTGCCAATGATTGAAATTTTTCCCAATGGTAAAATTGGAAATTTTGTGCAAAATCAATTTTGCCAAATTTACTTCATTCAACCCTAGTATGCAGTAGAGTCGAATCTGTCCAATCTGTAAAGAATCATGCCGTTCAGCCATATAACAGTTGTGGTATATGGTGGTTCATGCATGCTACCGTCTGTTTCTCTAAAAAGAACCCCTGCTTTAGTGGAGCCAAATCCTTCTGTCCTCATGGACACTGTGAAGCATCACAGTGAAAACAGAAACATATTTACAAGGACCCCTGGGAAAGCCTGAACATTCCTTACACTACGTTCCCAAGGGGAAGCCAAAATACGACAAAGAAGGATCCCACAAGTAAAGGAAGTACACTTTGCCGTACAGGTCTTTGTGAGGGCACTTGCACCAAAGGACAGTGCTGTTACCCAGCTATTTTAGTATAACGCACTAAAATGAAAGTGTGGGAAGCAGCGTTTTTACTGAAAAAAATGTATTTCAAACCATTTCTAAGCAAAAATAAGAAACACTCATAACATGCAGATTACAGGACTATCAAGAGATACGAGTCTCATTTACAAAAGTTTTTTTAATTTAATCTTCACATTACTAGATGTTCAAAGGAATGAAGCTACAGTTTATTAAAGTGGAATCTCCAGCTGTTCCGCACCTCCCATGTCGCTATTATTGCGCATGTGGAGATGCGCTGATGGGCTCTGTTGCTCTGTTGTGCATTTTCTATGCACGCAAAGACAGGGAAGGGTTCAGACGTCCCTGGAAGCATTCTTTTTTCACACGTGGAAAACCCATTTGGTGTGTAGATGGCCCAAAAAAATGGTGCATGTGCAAATGTGCCGCAGGGCTCTCTTCAGCCCCTTGCTGAAGAAGTCACAGCCCTTAGCGCTGACGTAACGCGTACGAGGGGCAGAGCAGTGCTGCGGACATCACTCCCTTTCCTCTCTCGCTTGGAGACTTGTTTGTTTGCCTTGCCTGACTCCATTGAGTGTATTGTGAGTACCCCTTTCTTCAAATAAACGTTTGCTGATTGATTTATAGACAGAGAGCACTAGATTGGGTTTGTTTTCTGTCCCCATATTCATCCCGTTTTACGGATTTATGGGCTTCATGATCCCGGACTCGCCTGAGATATCGTTTTGCTGGCTTTATATCACCCCTGCAGGGGACTGCTGTTTCTGACCCTGGGTGGCTCCTGGGTCAGATACTGAGGTGAGAGGCTTGTATATCTGGTGGCGGATCCTTATAATCACGGAGGTGTCTTTTGGAATGAATTGATCACAGCACTATTAATTGTTTTTACACGTGGACTTTATAAGATTTACCCTAAGGGGATTATCTAGCACTATTATCACTTATTTGGAATTTATGGACTTTTTTCACATTTTTTTATTGTTGAACCATATTATCACATGTATTTATTTATGATTTAGCGGAACACATTTACCTTGGATTTATATTGTAAATAAAGAATGAATAATGTCCACTGATAAAAACTAAGTGGGTGGAGGCAGGGTAGCAATACTTAACATTTAGAGTGATAGTCTGCTTAAAGTAGAGAGTTTCTCAACTACTTTATTAAATCAGTCCAAATGTGTGACACTTTTGGGCTAAAGCATGAGTTAGTGACTCTGAAATTATAAAGGTAGAAGGTAAGCAAGAAAGCCAAGCAACTAGCATTTTTGACAAAACCAGAAAAATTCCCAGCTGAACTCACCAACCAGTCCGCTTACCAACTGAAATAACTTGTCTTGCATAAGCTGCAAGGCTACTTCATGGCACCCTGTATTACCTGCAGTCCTAACTCCTGTAAATCTATGAGAGTCTCCACAGGGGAAGCACGTGCATTCTAATGGATAGATAGGGGGCAGGTGGGCCTGGAGGTAGCCCAACCCTCCTTAAAGGCACAGGGGCACAATGGATGCCCAGCACATAGCACAATTGCAGCAAAGGCGTCCAGGGTGTCCCCTCACCAGTATACATCAATAACAAACAAGATTGCCCCTGTCCCCACCTATAACTGGCCTTCAAGAGCACACGGAAGGGCAATGCATGCAAGACAAAACTATAAAAATTCCCAGCTCAACTCACCAACTAGAATTTTTATCAGGTCGATGATAGTAGCCTACACATATCTCTCACTAGTATTGCCAAGTTCAGATTAAGGAAATCCTGTCACCAAATTAAAAAAAATTGTAGGTAAAAGCACAGAAATATACTGTAAATATTTTACATGCCTATATGCAGTATTTTTTCTTTCCAATAATTATTTTTTATTTTCAATCAGAATTTTTTTTAAAGATTTTCATATAAACAAGATAAATCATGGAAACAAAATATGAAGCAAATGGATAACACATCCAACCTATAACATCCTATCATAATCCTATCCCTTACTTTATAGACAGAAATGACTGCATGTAAGGGTCAGAGAACAGAGCTGACCCCACATGGGAACACATATGGATACATTAGAAAGCCAATCAATGCATGACAGGTAAAAATGAAAGAAAAAGGACAAAGAGAGTAAATAGTAATAATTATTTTTTATTAACTTGCAATGTGCCTTTGAACTTGCTAGACAATTTTAGTAGTCAAAACCCTTGCTTTCTGCATGCCCACCTTAGCCCTCCCCTCTTCTGGAAATGTCTAGTCATTCTCTGTGCTGGCCAAGGTTCCTCTCTCCCTCCACTTCCCTATGTAACCTTTTACAGTTTGTAGCTGCCATGGAAGGAGCTACAGGGACTACTTTAGAGTGGCACTTGAGTGACAGCTCTGAGTCTGCTTGGGAGGCTGACATCACATTGAAGATGGGCTTTTGGATTTGTGTGCAATGTACAGGTAAATAACATGCAAAAAATGCGTTACATGTGCAAATAATCTTTTTTGGTTATTTTTATTACATGGGTAGAGGTACCTCCGAAAGGGCTACTGATTGATGATGATTGAATGTAATGAAAACACAGTAATTGCACGTTTCCTGATAACAGAAGCACAAATGATGATGATGACCAGGGTTCTTTTCCTGAATATACATAGGCTGCCAGTACACACCCAATAATGACTCCATGCACACTGGCACAGTAATCAGTCTAGGCTGGGGGATGTCTTTGGAGTTTTTAATGCTGAGAAAATTGTAACTGGGGAGGGGTATAAGGAATGGGATACTCAGATCAATGCTAGTTCCAAAGAGGGGGACACTAACTTCACTGTCCTGTAAATAGCACTTTGTGACCTCCGAGACTGTATGGAATGGCTAAATCAGGGACACTGTGGTAGCTGTACCCTGTAAAGTTACACTGGCCCTTTTATCCCTAAAACACCAAATGTCACCCAGATCAGCAAACAGTCTTTAATTTTGAGGCCACCAAATTGTTGCCCAGAATTAGCTTCCTGTTGCCTTCTAGTGAGGCGTTAGTAAACTGGATCCTCATGGATGAAATCTCAGGAGTGTCTCTGTAGTTACAGGTATGGGCCCCTCAGCTCTGCCACAGCAGAGTCCCTGATGCGTATCACTATAGATCAGCTTTCAAGCTTTAGGAGATTGCGACTTCCCCAGCTGTTAAATCTCCAAGGCCAGGTGTGTAGGGCAGTTCATCTGGCGCATGCTAGGCCCCATTTAGGCTTCTGGGCCCTGCAGCATAAACAGTCCAGCAGCAACTCCTGAGGCCTTAGTCTGAGGCAAGAGATCAAGCACATGGCTTCCCCAAATATTTATACCCTCCCCATCAAGCCCCAGTGACCTGAACATTCTACTAGGATGACTGGGAGATATATGAATATTCATATATCAACCTGACAGGGAAGACTCATACTTTAGCCAGTGACGCTAGTGACACCTACTGATAACAGTGAGAAACCACAACTTCACTAAGCTTAGGGAGAAACCATATGCACAACTATACAAACCAAATACTTGGCTACCTTCCAGACAAAAATTGGATTTTCCTATCTCTAAGCAACCTATCTAGGCATCGCTGCACATGAATGTTTGGCAACAGGATATTTTTGAAGGAAAGCACATTGTGGTCATAAAAAGGGGGGGGGGGGTTTAAAAAAAGGATCAAGCTAACAGTAAATAATCCAAATATCAGAGAGAAAATCACATATTGGTTCTGTTTTGCTCATTCTCTCTGTGGTGCTGTGGTGCATTCTTTAAAAATGTATCCCAATTACAGGGCAAATAAAGATCCTGTGAAACTGATGAAGTGACAGTTGGAAGGCTCTTGAGAGTGTCACCTCATACATTGGCAGCTAGGCAATCAAGAATGACAGCTCTGAAACCAAAACCAAGACCGATTTCAGCTGATGATGTCAATCAGTCGATGATGTCAGTGTCTCACATAATGTTCGGTGTCCAGAAGAACAGCATAAAGTTGGGTTAATTATGTATTATTTTGTACCTTTCTCCACTGAGAAATTAGAAAACAGAAACAGGGTCAAATCTGTTCTCATTACTGTGATAAAAGATATGTATCATTTAAATCAAAAATGGCAAGTGTGGAAAAATCCAAGGAAGTTAGAGAAACAATATAAAAAAATAAACTTCTGGAATCTGGTTTCAGTATCGTGGCAGAATAGAATCATAAGGAATCTTGCAAAAACCAACAGAAGAGATTCATAAAGGACAGTAACTGCATATTTGTGAGCTTAAAGTGGTTTTAGAGCCTCAAGGTTTTTCACCTTAATGAATTATATGCATTAAGGGGAAAAGCTTTCTGGTTTGCAGCTCCCCCAGACCCCCTCCCCCTTTTTCTTACCTGAGGCTGATCTGATCCAGCGATGTGCATGAGCGCAGCCGCTGTCTCTCTCCTCATTGGACAGATTGATAGCCTCAGGAGCCATTGGTTCCTGCTGCTGTCAAACAAATCCAGTGACACAGGAACGGGGGTGGGGCAGAGTCAATCGAGAGGGACTCGGGACTGAGCGTGTACAGGGGCCCCCAGGCTTTCCTAATTATGGGAGGGGCCTGGAGTGCCAGGGGGCACCCCAGAAGAAGAGGATTGCACAGAGTAGGTAAGTATAGGCATGTTTGTTATTTTTATTAAAAAAATTGGTTTTACAAGTATTGTGCAGAAAAAGGGTACTGTAGTGGGCACTTTGTATTGGCAGCAATAAACCATACACAAGACAGGTACACCAAGGAACAGTCCAAGCAGGTTTGTCCTGAATTTTTATTCAGCACGGCAGCAAAGGTACACAGTTTTACTGCAGGATGGCTTTGTTCAGCAAGTCTATATCATAAAACAAACAAACAATCTGCCGATTTGAGCCAATAACTAAATGAACAGAGTGTCCCCTAACGCGTTCCACAAATAAAACAAGCAGCACTTGCACCGTTTTAGTGTTCTGTCAGCAGTTATCTTTTTCACCAAGCAGCAGGCTATCAGAATGCTGAGCATCAGCCAGTTCACGTATGTTATGGGCCGTGGACCGAGACTAACAAGGTCTGGCTAACAGGTAAGATGTGGACATAGGAATATAGGCTTCATCCCACTCAAAGCTCTACAAAGCCTCAAGAAAAACAAACAGAACCTATTAAGATTCTGAGAAAACAAAAAGTTTGTTTTCTACATATCAGTATAGACCGTGGAGCTATCACCCTGTGTATCTGAAAACTCTAGGTGGCACATATAGGTCATCTAAAATCCTTCCAGCCAGTGCCTTTTAAGACCTAGAAAATGAAAGCTGCATAAGCTGTCCATTGTGTATTCAAGCTCACATGGCAGCCATATTTGGCTTAGAAAGTCACACAGCAAGCATGCAGATGAAGGTAAAGAAGATGAAGGTAAAGCAACTGCTCAAGACAACACTGGTGTATTTGCATTTTTAATCTGCTGGCAATAAAAAAAGCTAATAGATCCTGGGTATTCTCATTGCACTTCATTTTCACATGGCTTCACATGTATTTTAGGAACATTTGTAAAAGAAAATGTAGGCATGCAAATAAGATTGATAGAGTAATTTGGTTTCGGGTCCATGGAGCGCATCGCGTTCCGGACTTCCTGGTTTCCTTATGCTGTTTGAATTTAAACCAAATGTGTGTGCAATACTACCTATTTTAATAAACTGGGGTTTACGGTATTACGCTATGGAGCCTGCTTTTGCTATTTTCATGCACGTTTGAGACTGCTGGGGCAGTGGAATTAAAGGCAAGGAGAAATACCCTAGGGCTGGTCTTGGCCATCCATATACAGCCAGGTGGTGCAATGAATGCCAGGAAATACCTTGAGGGGAGAGATTTGTGGTGAGTGAGGCAATAAGAGGGGGACACGTGTGAAGACACCGGGCACACTGCAGATCTTGTGGAGTTCCCTTTTTTTGCAGCACCTAAAATATTTGTTCTCACCACCATATCAAGAACTTATATTGTGGAAACATGATGTTTGGAACTTTAAAACATTGGTTACAGGGCGTAACATTGATTGTTATTCTCTAATTACATAATGATTCATTATTTGCAGCACTGGTCACATTTTATGAATTTTGAAATACTTTTCTAAGGACATAGCATTCATTGTCATTTTTCTAAGCACATAAGGATTTATTACTTGCAGCACTGGTCACTTTATATGTTATTTGCACAAGCTATTTCTATTGTGCATCACTGTATATCTATTTTGGTACACTTTGAATAGGCCTAAACGATTGGCCTTCCCCTTATATAGCAGTGCCAAACTCACTTTTAAAATTTCTCTATCATTTTTTGACCCTACCTTGGTAGATAGTGGATTTCTTATGTTGTTTAACTCCAAAAGAGAGGGCAAGGCACCATCCCTGTTTTACCTCTAGAGTATAGGCTATACTGTATATAGGGTTGGCACGGTGACTGAGATGAAAAGAAGTAGAGGGTTGCAGGAGTGCATTGCGTTTTAGCTGTGGCCCCCATGGGATTCCTGGAGCCTTTGGCAGCAAGATGTAGCTACTCTGAATGGACAGTCTTTCCCGGCTGGGGAACGCTATGACACCCTTCCCCCTAGAGAGCTTGGCCTAGGGAAAATGAGGACAGAAGTGTACCCCAATCTGAGTGAACGCTGACCACCATTGTTTGGCTGTAAGAACTGCAATTTGCCTAGCTGTTGCAAGTAAAGCAGAGTTAAAAAATAACATCGGGAGTTATCTATTTTTATGTACAGAATCTGTGACCTGTACCCACCTATACACACCTGACTTAGCCAGGAAGGGGGGCTGGAACATGGATTGTTATGTGGACAAGGTGTTGAGACTCAGGGGGGCCAAGCCTGGGACCTGTTTGAAACTGTTCCTGCAATTACTTCCTCAGGGAGTAACTGGGCCCAGGCTGGAGGAGAAAGAGGCCTAAAACCAGCTAGTGGTAGCCGAGCTGAAACATATTGCCTAGGTTTACTGAGCCCCTCTTACACTGTGAAGTAATTATGTGAAACCTTCTGTTGTATGGACAGGATCTGGGTCTGTTTGGATACAGGATGACAAATTTGATTCCTTAGATCACTTAGATACATTTTATACAAAGGGTTATAGCTCAATTACATCAGCCTACATGTTCTGCACAATGCCTGCATGCTGGTGTGTAAGGTGAAGAATAGTGTGATATGTTGTTACAGTGCATTGCACAATTTACTTTTTGTCTTTTTCTAATTTTATTGAAATTCAATTTCATTCAACTCTATATGGTAACATGCACATTTTGTGAGCTGCACTGCATGAAAATGCAGGCTTGCTGCATTTTCACACAACACACCCTACCGCACATGTATAGTGGGAACAGGGCACAAAGAAAGCAATTGTCTTCCATGTGACCTTGTATAGCAGGTGCCGATCTCCCCCTTCTTTCTGCTCAGCCAGCCGCCACTGCCACTGGATAACACACACAGGTAGCGGCGCTGAAACCAAGAGACAGCAGCTGCAGAGGTTCCCCCCCCCCTCCCCCTCCTCTAAGCACTGAGAATCATCTCTGTAAGCAAGAATGGCGATGCCCTCTCCTAATTGGTGTCACCAGGGCCAATCAGGAGATGAGCTGAAGAGAAACATGGAACATATAGTACCAAAGATTAGCGGCCCTCACTGTTGGAGAGACTGAGGACTGCAGCCCCCAGTACACCCAGCAGGACAGAAGGATGGGGGAGGCAATCCAGGAAGGGAGACACATAGTTATATAGTTAGTGAGGTTGAAAAAAGACATCAGTCCAGCCAGTTCAACCTATGATGTGTGTGTGTGTTTGCTGTTAACCGTATATTGTATACCCCTGTATGTTGTGGTTTTTAACGTGCCCATCTAATAGTTTTTTTAAACTATCGAGGCTCCCTGCTGATACAACTGTTTGTGGAAGAGAATTCCACATCCTTACTGCTCTTACAGTGAAGAACCCCCTGCGTATTTTAAGGTTAAACCGCCTTTCCTCTAGTTTTAGTGAGTGGCCACGCGTCTTATTGTATTCCCTTACTCTGAATAGTTTGTTCCTTATGCTAGGGCCGCCAGTACAGTATTTGTACATTGATATCATATCCCCCCTCAATCGTCTCTTCTCCAGAGAGAATAGGTTCAGTGCTTGTAGCCTTTCCTCATAGCTGATGTCCTCCATTCCCCTAATTATTTTTGTTGCCCTTCTCTGGACTCTTTCCAGTTCCAGCACATCCTTCCTGAGGACCAGTGCCCAGAACTGGACAGCATACTCCAGATGTGGCCGGACCAGAGTCTTGTAGAGAGAGAATAATCTTTTTATTTCTGGAGTGAATCTCCTTCTTTATACATCCCAGTATTCTGTTGGCTTTGCTTGCAGCGGCTTGGCATTGCATGCCACTGCCAAGCCTGTTGTCTACCAGTACCCCCAGGTCCTTTTCCATCTTAGACTCACCCAGAGGTTCCCCCCCCTAGTGAGTAGCTTGCTTTCTGGTTTCTGGCACCCAAGTGCATTACTTTACATTTTTCGACATTAAACCTCATCTGCCATGTAGTTGCCCACCCCTTTATTTTGTTCAGGTCCGCTTGTAAGGTTTCCACATCCTGCATAGAAGATATTGGCATGCTTAGTTTAGTATCATCCGCAAATACTGACATTGTACTTGATATCCCCTCCTCTAAATCATTTATGAATAAATTAAACAGGAATGGCCCCAGGACAGAACTTTCCACACCCGCCCAATCCAAGTACTCCCCATTAATCACCACCCTTTGCACTCTCCCCTGGAGCCAGTTCTCTATCCAGGTACTCACCTTATGGTCCACACCTACCTTCCTTAGTTTGAACAGTAAGCATTTGTGGGGAACGGAGTCAAAGGCCTTTGCAAAGTCCAGATATATCACATCCACAGGCTTACCATGAGGAGCTTGTGCCTGGGAAGGAGAGACATGAAGTAGACGGGATCAGAGGAGAGATGTCATAGCCAGGGTGGCATGACTGCTTTTCCACCAGTAGCTCCACGGTCTGACGCAGACCCATTGCCACAGGCACCCTTTCAGCTGTGTGAGTACCTGTACAGATATGGCTGGGTTCTTTGGTCTTCAGGTTTCCAGTCGAACATCCTTCAAGAACCTGTTCCAGGATATCCCTTCTTTTGGGCCTTGCTGCCACATACACCAAAAGGAACACTGCATACAGACACCTTTACCTCCTCTTTTCATCAGAGCCTCCCCAGGAGACACTTTACACCAGTTATCCCCTGTCACTGAGTTTTATTGCATAGAGATCTCTTTGGGCCTTTTTGAGCTAGCTGAAGATACCGGATATCCTCACTGTAAGGACTCCCACATTTCTTCTTCCATTACGCCAAGGACTCAGTGAAAAACTCTGGTACACATTAAGGAGGGAATCTCATTTTTAAAGTGTAAGGTAAATGTTGCATATTGTTGTGTATTGCATTGTACATTTGTGTTCTGGCCCATGATATCAGCTTACCTGGGAGAGTTCATGGGCAAGTGTCAGAAGAGTAGCCCAACATACACTGGCTTTGAATACCAAAATTTGGGAGTTTTTTTAAGGAAAATAGCCAGTGTCTGTCAGTGAAGAGAGCTTCGAAGAGTGGCTGCAACAAGCCATGCAAGCTTTAGATTATTGGATATTCCTGAGGCCCAAAAAAAACAAAGAATTACCCAGAGTTTGAGGGAGCCTGTCTCAGAAGCTATTCACAATTCTAAAATTTGGAAGCAGGACTGTGCTGCTTCTGACTACATAGGTATCCTGCAAGACATGTTCGGAAGAACAGAAAAGGCCTCCAAACTCAAGTACCAGTTTGAACATACCTACCAAGATAAGGGAGAGAAGCTGTCTGAATATATGAGGCGCCTTGACAAGATAATACATCAGATATTGCTAAAGAAAGGTATAGACTCCAGGTTAGTTGACAAGGTCCAGGCACAGCAGGTTCTAAGGAGAGCTCAGCCCTTAGATCATATCATGATCCATTTGAAAACCCGAAGAGATGGTGGAATTTTGAAGTATCCTGAATTAATTCAGACAGTGCGAGAAGAAGTACTGTTAGAAAATACAAAGGAAAACCAGAGGTTAGAACCGGTTGCTGCTGAAGTCAAAGTAATTACTGCCGTTAGTGATAAACCAGAGCTAGAGCTACTGAAAACCTAAATGTTGCAACTGATGAAGATAATGATACTGCTGGCAGCCTCTCCACCAAATGATTTGGACCAGTGCACAAAGCAAGGTCCATAAAGACATAGATGAGCGAGTTTGGGGTGGAGGAACTTGACTGGCCTGCACAGAGTTCGAAACTCAACTTGATAGAACACCTTTGGGGTGAATTTGAGTGGAGACTGCTAGCCAGGCCTTCTCGTCCATCATCAGTGCCTGACAAATGCGCTTGTGGAAGAATGGTCAGACATTTCCATAGACACACTCCTAAACATTGTGGACAGCCTTCCCAGAAGAGCTGAAAATGTTATAGCTGCAAAGGGTGGGCCGACTCAATATTGAACCCTACGGACTAAGACTGGGATGCCATTAAAGTTCATGTGCTTTTAAAGGCAGGTGTCCCAATACTTTTGACAATATATTGTTAGGCTGAAAAAAGACACAAGTCCATCTAGTTCAACCATAAAAAATAAATCAAACAATTCCAAATACACAATCTTATACCCACAGTTGATCCAGGGCCGCTCCTGTCACACTTTGTTTGTGTCTTAGCGGAGCCAGCATTACCCGCCAGCAGTAACCACCAGCAGTACCAGCCATCAGTACCCACCAGCATTACCCGCCAGCAATACCCACCAACAGTACCCACCAGCAGTACCAGCCAGCAGTGCCCATCAGCAGTACCCACCAGCATTACCCGCCAGCAGTACCCACCAGCAGTACCCACCAGCAGTACCAGCCAACAGTACCAGTCAACAGTACCCATAAGCAGTACCCACCATTAGTACCTGCCAGCAGTACCCACCAACAGCACCAGTCAGCAGTACCCACCAGCTGTACCAGCCAGCAGTACTCACCATTAGTACATGCCAGCAGTACCCGTCAGCAGTATCAGCCAGCAGTACCCACCAGCAGTACCTGCCAGCTGTACCAGCCACCAGTAGCTACCACCAGTACCAGCCAGCAGTACCCACCAGCAGTACCAGCCAGCAGAACCCATCAGCAGTACCAGCCAGCAGTACCATCCAACAATATACACCAGCAGTACCCACCATCAGTACCAACCAGCAATATCCGCCATCAGTACCTGCCAACAGTAACCACCAGCAGTACCAGCCAGCAGTACCTACCAGCAATACCCACTGGCCGTACCAGCCAGCAGTACCAGCCAGCAGTATCCACCATCAGTAACTGCCAGCAGTACCGACCAGCAGTACCTGCCAGCAGTACCAGCTAGCAGTACCCACCATCAGTACCAGCCAGCAGTACCTATCAGCAGTACCCACCGTCAGTACCAGCCAACAGTTCCCACCAGCAGCACCAGCCAGCAGTACCCACCAGCAGTACCAGCCAGCAGTACCCACCATCAGTACCTGCCAGCAGTACCCACCAGCAGTAACAGCCAGCAGTACCCACCAGCAGTATTAGCCAGCAGTACCAATCAGCAGTACCTGCCAGCAGTACCAGCCACCAGTACCTACCATCGGTACCTGCCAGAAGTATCCACCAGCAATACCAGCCAGCAGAACCTACCAGCAGTACCCGCCATCAGTACCTGCCAGCACTTCCAGCCAGCAGTTCCCACCAGCAGTACCAGCCAGCAGTACCCACCATTAGTACCTGCCAGCAGTATCAGCTAGCAGTACCAGCCAGCAGTACCCACCAGCAGGACCAGCCAGCAGTACCCACCAGCATTACCCACCAGCAATACCCACCAACAGTACCCACCAGCAGTACCAGCCAGCAGTGCCCATCAGCAGTACCCACCAGCATTACCCGCCAGCAGTACCCACCAGCAGTACCAGCCAACAGTACCAGTCAACAGTACCCACAAGCAGTACCCACCATTAATACCTGCCAGCAGTACCCACCAACAGCACCAGTCAGCAGTACCCACCAGCTGTACCAGCCAGCAGTACTCACCATTAGTACATGCCAGCAGTACCCGTCAGCAGTATCAGCCAGCAGTACCCACCAGCAGTACCTGCCAGCTGTACCAGCCACCAGTAGCTACCACCAGTACCAGCCAGCAGTACCCACCAGCAGTACCAGCCAGCAGAACCCATCAGCAGTACTAGCCAGCAGTACCATCCAACAGTATACACCAGCAGTACCCACCATCAGTACCAACCAGCAATATCCGCCATCAGTACCTGCCAACAGTATCCACCAGCAGTACCAGCCAGCAGTACCCACCAGCAGTACCTACCAGCAATACCCACTGGCCGTACCAGCCAGCAGTACCAGCCAGCAGTATCCACCATCAGTAACTGCCAGCAGTACCGACCAGCAGTACCTGCCAGCAGTACCAGCTAGCAGTACCCACCATCAGCACCAGCCAGCAGTACCCACCAACAGTATCCACCAGCAGTACCCACCAACAGTACCTGCCAGCAGTACCAGCCTGCAGTACCCACCAGCGGTACCAGCCAGCAGTACCATCCAACAGTACCCACCAGCAGTACCCACCAGCAGTACCTACCAGCAATACTCACAGACCATTACCGACCAGCAGTACCTGCCAGCAGTACCAGCTAGCAGTACCCACCATCAGTACCAGCCAGCAGTACCCACCAGAAGTACCCACCAGCAGTATCAGCCAACAGTACCTATCAGCAGTACCCACCGTCAGTACCAGCCAACAGTTCCCACCAGCAGCACCAGCCAGCAGTACCCACCAGCAGTACCAGCCAGCAGTACCCACCATCAGTACCTGCCAGCAGTACCCACCAGCAGTAACAGCCAGCAGTACCCACCAGCAGTACTAGCTAGCAGTACCAATCATCAGTACCTGCCAGCAGTACCAGCCACCAGTACCTACCATCGGTACCTGCCAGAAGTATCCACCAGCAATACCAGCCAGCAGAACCTGCCAGCAGTACCCGCCATCAGTACCTGCCAGCACTTCCAGCCAGCAGTTCCCACCAGCAGTACCAGCCAGCAGTACCCACCATTAGTACCTGCCAGCAGTATCAGCTAGCAGTACCAGCCAGCAGTACCCACCAGCAGGACCAGCCAGCAGTACCCACCAGCATTACCTGCCAGCAATACCCACCAGCAGTACCCACCAGTAGTACCAACCAGCAGTATCAGCCAGCAGCATCCACCAGCAGTACCAGCCAGCAGTATCAGCCAGCAGTGCCAGCCAGCGGTACCCACCAGCAGTACCCACCAGCAGTGCCCACCAGCAGTACCCACCATCAGTACCAGCCAGCAGTACCAGCCAGGAGTATCCACCAGCAGTACCAGCCAGAAGTATCCACCAGCAGTGCCTGCCAGCAGTACCAGCCAGCAGCACCAGCCAGCGGTACCCACCAGCAGTACCAGCCCTAGAGGACAGCCAGCAGCAGCCACCAGCTATACTTACCTGGGGGACAGCAGCCATCGATACCAGCAGGAATCCTGAGGAAGAAGTTAAGATTGAGATCAGTTGAGGTGCAGGTAAACCGCAGTGCATCTGCAGTACATCCGTGTGAAAACAGCCTTAGGCCCCTTTCACACAATCGGTCTGTGCATTAGCATGTGTAAATTGTTTGCAATATGTTTTTTATTACCTAGTTTTGTTCTGTCATAAAAAAATGTAATGTCCTTGTTCATACATGCGGAAAATACACCACAGCGCCATTAGTGGGAGCAGGTACCTGTTTTTGACAGGTATCCGCTCCCCCTTAAAGGTGCCAAATGTGGCACCGGAGGGGAGGAGGAAGCAGTAAAGCTAAGCTTCCATATTCGGTGGAACTTCGCTTTAAGTTCTAGTGTAGCAAAATGCTTGCCTTGATTGTGTTTCCATATTTTATCCTATTGTACCTGGTCACCTTTACATACTGTCCTGGTGATGGCCAATTTTTACCAAACCATGTCCAAGGGCTAAGGGTGACCATGTGCATGGTTTTTACATTATTTTTATTTTCAAAGGATGCAGTGAAGTGCTGTGAAATAAAGACAGCTGTTGAAATGTGAGCAGCAACTGCCTCATGTGCTACAATCACCCCAAGTTAAACTGTGTTAAAGGTGTTGACAATTTAAGAGCTAGTTATCAATCAGTTGTTGCAAGAAGAAGGGAGTGCAGGTCTTTGCACACATGCAGGAAACATTAAAACAAAATTTACATTAAATCGGATTTAAGCTTTAACATGATATTAACACTTGAAAAAGCCTGTTTTTATTTTAATTGCTAGTTTTCATGCAAATACCAACTGGTGATACTGATATAACAAACCTTGCATTCTGTGTTATAGGGTGCCAACGCTGTGGCATGTCTTCCACAATTTCCTGCCTGTAAATCATCTTATCACATGCTCTTTTGAAGTAATCTATAGGCCTCCACGCTGATGTACTTTGCCCAGTCATATTCTGCTGTTGCCACAATTTAAAAAAAGGCATGTGAAAAAAAATTGTTGTAGCTAGCAATATTTAGGAAAAATGTCCTGTGAAAAAAATGCAAGCTGTTATCACTGTAGTGCATTTTGACAAAGACAGGCTACAGGGGATCATTAAGATGTAACAAAGGCTGAAAAACATATTTCTAAAATACACGTTTTGCTACATATATGACATTCAGTATCTATTTTAACAGACCTGCCGGTGCCTACATGTCCTAATCCAGTTATACGGGATTCGAAATTCATCCAGTTCAGCAGGGACCAGAAAAATTTCAATCCATGTATGAGCAGGCTGGTTGTACAGAAGTCCATCTACTGATCAACTTCTGTACAACCAGCCTGTCAGATTTTCCCCGCTCGATCAGTGCTAAAGTTGGCAGCATTGATTACTGTATTCTGATTTCCAGGAAGTCTCCCCACTGTCATACAATAACTCAGCGAGGAGGATACCCTCATCCAGTGTATGGATGAGGGAATCGAGTCATATTTTCTTTCTATGGGTTGCGTTACACCAATCTCTCCCTGTACAGTTTGCCAGCAGCAATCCCCATGCTTTCCCTATCAAAGATGGGAGAGAGGAGGAGCAAATAAATTGGCGACGCCCACCTATGGGACCGTGGCAGGCCATATAATGTAAATTCAGTTAGACAGGTTGAAATAAGGGTTAGCAAAGGCAGGTACATATATAAAGGAATTTCATCTGCTTAGTACAGAGCAGAAGAGGAGCAGCAATAAAGAAGACGTATCCCTGCCCTCCCACCCTTCGTCATGGCACCTTTTATGTGGTAGTCCTTTTCATTGTGAAAAGGGACAGTTATTGTATATATTGACCACGTTTTGATATAACTCGAGCTGTCATGGCTGAGTTACAAGTGTATAAATGTATTTGGTGAGTTTTTTGGTGTGATTTTATATATACAGTTGGTCAATAACAAGTGTTTTTTTTAATTAAATACCAATAAAATGGCCGCGGCCATTTTAAATCCAAAAATTTTGTGTGGTGTCTATTCTATTAATATTAGAGCTTCATGAGTTAAGCTGGTCCTGCCTACGGTCCCATAAAGAACATTGTCACTATGACAGCTCGCTTTTATTTTAGGGCGAGCAGGCTTATCCAAAAGCCCCCCATTGGCCTTTTTGACCAGTTGACCTAAGTTCCAAGACTAGGCAGTGCATTATGGCTACAAACAAATTCAGTCTGGCAAATGCCCGAATAAATTCGCTAGGACTGCAAACCTTCAACATGCAGGGTTTGCCTCAATCTATGACAGCTGTGAACCTGAACCTGATCCCTAATCTCTAGAGGGCCATGGCAGTCTGTTATATTTCAATAAATCTTCTAAATATTAAATAAATAAATCCTCTAACTCTTCTGTATTAAATATTATAGTCATTTAGATGAGCAATCATTTTCCCTCATATGGCTGTCATCCACATTGTGGTTACATATACCCATAGTATTTGCAATAAATTACAGCCTCTCATAATTAAAAGGCAATTTGGGCTTGAAATGCTTCACTTCATTTTACTGTACAATTTATAAATTCTGTCATAAAAGTGAAAATGTAAAGGGTGAATGACAAAGAATACATCACACGCATAAGATATAAAACAATTAGAGCGCACAAGGAAACATGTTAATCTCTCCAGGATTCTAACCTACTTAAGTTGCTGAGAGGAAAAACAATATAATGTCATCATCGTTTCATTGTCTTTGGCGCTTGGCTGTTAATTGGAGAGTGATGAGAGAAATCTCATTAAGAAAGTGTGAATTGTTGAGTGCAATTTTTGCCTTGTAGAGAATACATGTGAAGACATCTATAGTAATAAAAACAAGGAACTTCCAGTTCTCATTATCATGTATCAAAGTAAGTTTTGTAAATGGACAAAAACTTAACCTCTGACAATTTTATATATATATTATGTATAAAAGTGTCAGAGCTAAAACATTGTTAGAGGATAATTAGAATACTTATGTGCATTTAAAAACCTGGATGAAACCATCATGAAGAGGTTATAATCTGGTGATAACTTAAAGATAAACTCCAGACAGATATAGTAGGCACATTAATGCAGTTCTGCATTCAATATTCCATTAAATGTAATCTTTCTAATACCAGCAGTGTAAGTACCTGAATTTGACTTTTGCAGTCTGTTCAGCAATGCCAAAAAAGGGTCAGGAAGAAGCAGCACAAGAAGCCAATCAGATGTACAACAGTGCAAGGAGCATGGTGATTGGAGGAGAGAGCAAAATGACGGAGGGAGTGCTCAGCAGTGTGCTCTTTCTCTTTTCACTGTCCAGTCACAGGGTTGGTGGGGAGAAAACCTAAAAGTGAAGGTAAAACTGCAAAACATTCTCTTGTATGCAGGGCTTTTTTTCTCAGAGAATAGGTGCAGGAACTCCTCCCTTCTGAGTCCCCCTTAACTCTGTCCCCTACCCACCTCCAAGCACCGTTCCTTGGTTCCATCCCTTACCCACCTCCCAGTACCACCCTTTTTAGAGAATATAGAACCATGTATCATTTTCTGGTGCTAAGTATTTTGTATGGAATTTGTTCATGATAATAAGAAAGGCAGTAAAATAGATCCAACAACAATGGACACCCCAGCGACAATAGTTCCAGCCCAGCAACAATAGATTCCCAATAGTCAGTATCAATAGACCCTCCAGCACACCCCAGCACCCCTTGCCAACACATACATTCAGTTCAGGAGGTGCCGGAACTGCGTTCCCCCGCGTTCCCGCTGAAAAAAAGCCCTGCTTGTATGTATTTCATCTGCATGTTTTAGCTGTTTGCCTGGAAATCAGCTTTAAAGCTGATGTAAACTCTAACTGGTTGACAGTTAATTTGCTAAAGTACTGTGTGCCAAAGGCAATTGCAATTTTTGAAATTCATTAAATACCTTGTAGGGGGTGCCCATAGAGGAATGGGGAGAGAGCGCTTGCTAGTACCTCCACGGGCAGGCTGAGGCTTTTGCTTAACATAAGTGTGGCATTTAATGCAGCACTCCATCTTAATCACTTACTGACCAGCCATGTAGACCTATGTCGGCTTACTTTAAGTAGTTGTACCAGGGTGATGTACCGGGGTGATGCTTCTAGCTAGAGGCATCACCCCAGTACTGTTTTTTAGAGACGGAGGTCGGCTTCCCGGTGGTAATGAATGATGCGGCTTGGGAGCAGCTCGATCGTTACCCCAGCGAGCGGGAGGGGACAACCCCCCTCCCGCCCCCTTCCGCGGCTCTGTCTGGGTCTCCCGTCCCACCGGGAGACCTGAGCAACTAGCCGGCATGTCCACTGGCTGGATGGACATGCGGCTTCGATCGGATCTAAGATGACGTAACCCGGAGGTGGCATCCATGACGTCGCATCCGGGTTACTCGGCAGCTAAAGGGGCCGGATTTAAAAAGTGAATGTATTAAAAAATGCAGTTTTTGCCATTTTAAATACTTGAAAGTGTAGTGGAGGGGTCTAGGGTCTTTTAGACCCTCGATCCCTCCATAAAGAATATCTGTCACTGCCTATTGCTGTCACAAGCGATGTTTACATTGCTTGTGACAGCAATAAAAGTGATCAATTTTTATTTTTTTTTTAAATTGTGCTATAATTAAAATAAATAAATAAATAGAAAAAAAAAAAATTTTAGCCGCCCCCGTCGCCATGAGATCGCGCACGAAAGAAAACATATATGGAAGTTGCGCCCGCAAATGAAATCGCTGTGCAAACCACACATGTGAGGTATCACCGCGATCGCCAGAGCAAGAGCAGTAATTTAAAAAAAGAGCTACACTCTAACTCTTAACTGGTAACCATTAAAAAATTTTAAAGCGTCACCTATGGAGATTTTTATTGACCGTAGTTTGTCGCCATTCCGCGGGTGTGCGCAATTTTAAACCGTAACATGTTGGGTATCTATTTACTCGGTGTGACATCATCTTTCACAATACACAAAAAAAAATGGGCTAACTTTACTGTTTAGTTTTTTTCAAATGCAGTTAAATGTAATTTTTCGTAATTTCTCTAAAAAAATTGAGTTTATAAGACCGCTGCGCAAATGCAAAAAATATTGCAATGACTGCCATTTTATTCTCCAGAGTCTTTGCTAAAAAATATATATATTAATATATAAATATATGTAATGTTTGGGGGGTTCTAAGTAGTTTTATAGCAAAAAATACTGATTTTAACTTGTGAACAAAATGTGTCAAAAATTGGCTCGGTCCTTAAGTAGTTAAAAGCAACACCTCTCCACAAAGACATTCGCTCCTTGTAATCTGTGGCCCAAATTAAGTGAACTTCCTCTAAATAACATTACCCTGCATTGCGTGCCAACCTAATGTGCCCCAACCAAGCCAGCAGAATCTATATCCAAAGATTTTTTAGACCCATGGATTTATTTGGTTGCGGCACTGGTTTGCTGGGGATTCTCTGTACTTCCAAGCCTAAGCCCAGACTCTTACAACTGAGCGCTCCTAAGTGAACTAGCCTGCTGTCTGCTTGGTAGCCAACTGCTAGGTATAGCTGTTGGACCATTAATAGATCTTTTTTTTCAATCTCTACTGATAGGAGAAGTTCCCCGTGACTGGCGAACAGCTAATATTGTACCTATCCACAAGAAGGGCAGCAAGGTAGAAGCTGGCAATTATAGTCCAGTGAGTTTTACCATGTCAGCTCTGGAAGGTTTTACCCCCGTAATGACCAGGCCATTTTTTACGATATGGCACTGCGTTGCTTTAACTGACAAATGCGGGGTCGTGTGACACTGTACCAAAATGAACTTGATGTCCGTTTTACCCACAAATAGAGCTTTTGGTGGTATTTTATCACCTCTGTTGTTTTTATTTTTTGCGCTATAAACAAAAAAAGAACCACAATTTTAAAAAAAACACCATATTGTTTACGTTCTGCTATAAAACATTCCCAATAAAAAAATTTTAAAAATCTATACAATTTTGTATTCTGCTACATATTTTTGGTAAAAAAAAAAATCCCAAAAAGCGTATTTTAATTGACTTGCACAACAGTTATAGCGTTTACAAACTACGGGATAGATTTTTGGACTATTTATTTTTTTACTAGTAATGGCGGCGATTTTTAGCGGGACTGCGACATTGCGGCAGGCAGATCAGACCCCTAACTGACATTTTTGACACTTTTTAACGTGTGCCTTGATAAATCCGGGAGCAGTTGAAGAGCGCCATAACCCTCTGGGAGGGTACGAGATTGGCGAGATGCTAGCATGATTTGCTCCTTAGCGCGGTAAAAATGCACCCGCAAAAGCACGTCCCTGGGGATTTCACTAGGCAGGAATGAAGGCTTAGGCAACCTGTGAATCCTATCGATGATTAATTCCGCTGCAGGGAGGGATGGCACCAGGGCTTGGAACAGGGCAGTAGCATAATCTTGGAGCTGGGAGGGTTGCACCGTTTCGGGTATCCCCCTGAATTTCACATTGTTCCTCCTGGAGCGATCCTCCAGGTCTGCCACCTTATTCTTCAGCCACTGGATCTCGTCATCATGGGTGTTAACAGTATCAATAACTGCATTAATGCAGGAGGCCTGCTTCCCTGCAGTGCGTTCTACATCGTCCACTCTAGACCCCAGAGATGACATTTCAGTTTTTAACTGCTGCATGCACGCCTGCATGTCTGCCTGCATTGTTGCTCGGAGGGTATAGAGCATGTCTTTCATCACCCCTTCAGAGATAGGGTTACTGCCTGAGGGGAACGATGAGAAGGGACCAGGGTATGAGTGATAGCCTGCTGCTTGAGGAGGAAGAGAGATCTCCATACCTGATCCCTGGGCAGACCGCTAGGGTGAGTCCCTCCTTTGACGGCTCTTCGCCGGGCTTCTTGAGGAGGGTGAAGTTGGTGACGGGGATCCCGAAGGACTGTCCGCTGTCCGCGTTTGCAATTTGCCTAAAGGCAGGAGCAGCTGTAGTCATTTTTGGGAGCTGTCGGTCCCGCTGCTGGGATCCCAGGCTGCCGCCATTTTGGCGAAGTCCAGCGCTATTAGAGATCAGGAATCCAGACAGCTTATTAAGCTGCTCGATCCCCTTCTTGTGGCGGGTCATTGCGGCGGGGAGATGCGAGAGGCACCGGAGCAGTGTGTGGGGTTCAGCCGGTCTGCGGAGCCTTAGTAGCGGCGTGTGTCCAGGGTGGCCGCACGGAGAGGATTCAAAGCGCGTCCATCTTCTATTTTTGACACTTTTGGAGGACCAGTGACATTAATACAGTAATCAGTGCTAAATAATATGCACTGTTTCTATATAAATGACACTGGCATTACGGGGGTGATCAAGGGGTTAAAAGTATGCCTACATGTGCTTGCTAACTGTGGGGGGGGGCTCTGTGACAGACAAAGAGAGATCAATATTTCAGCTTAGCTGAAACACATGATCTCTCTCTCTGCCTATCTGACAGAAGAACCGCCTGCTTTGTTTACATAGGCAAGCGGCTCTTCTGTTAGTGTCTTTGAAGATCGCGGGAGGCCTGCGGCGATCAAGCCCACTCTTCCCGCGGTCTGACTCCCGCTGTGTCTAATCACAGCGGGAGTGAGGCTCCGGTGGCGCACCTGAGCCGCCGAGACCGCATGCACATGATCAAGTAGATCTACAAGATTATACGCAGCCGAGCTGCTGTGCCGCAGTAAATCTGCGTAGGGCAGTCAGCAAGTGGTTAAAGAAGTGGTAAAGTGCATTAAGATAAAAAAACCTTATGTGTGCAGCAGCCCCCCTTTGTTGGGACTTTTTTGGGGGGTACCCTTTTCAGATGATTGCAAAATGAACAGACAGTGAGACCAGGCAGTGGGAAAAGCAAATAGATTTCTAGGATGCATCACCAGAGGGTTCACCAGCAGGAGGAAGGAGGTTCCGACTCCCCTGTACAGATCTTTAGTGAGACTTCATTTAGAATACTGTGTCCAGTTTTCTAGACCTCATTTACAAAAAGATTTTGATGAGATGATAATGAGTCCAGAGATAAGTAACAAAAATGGTGAAAGATCTGGGGGTAAAGCATTTTGAGAGCGACTTCAGGAACTTAATATGTTCAGTCTGGAGGAAAGAAGGGAAAGGGGAGACATGATTGAAACTTTTAAATGCATCAAGGTGGTGAACATGGTTCAAGAGGGCAGTTTTTCCAATATAAAACCAAAATCAAGAACACAGGGACATGACCTCAAACTAGCTGGAGGAAAGTTCAAAACTAATTTTATTTTACCGAAAGGGTAGTTGATGCTTGGAATAAACGTCCAGCAGAGGTAGTGAGACAGTAAAAGCTTCAAACATGCTTATGACAAACATAGATCTATACTCAGACAAAAAAGTTAACAAAATGTTGTTGTTTTTTAACCACTTAAGCCCCGGAAGATTTTACCCCCTTCCTGACCAAGGCTTATTTTGCGATTCGGCACTTGCCTGACTTTAACGGACAATTGCGCGGTCGTGCGACGCTGTACCCAAATGAAATTGACGTCCTTTTTTTCCCACAAACCGAGCGTTCTTTTGGTGGTATTTGATCACCTGTGTGATTTTTTGATCATGCGCTATAAACAAAAATAGCGACAATTTTGCAAAAATAACAATATTTTTCACATTTTGTTTATATGAAATTCCCCAAAAAAAAAAAAATGTAAAAATCTAAATTTTTTAACATTTTTTGCCAATTTGTTTTCTGCTACATATGCTTGGTAAAAAAAATCACAATAAGGCTATTTTGATTGGTTTGCGCAAAAGTTATTGCGTTTACTAACTAAGGGAAAGATTATTGTTTTTTTTTAACGAGTAATATCGGCGATCTGCGATTTTTTTTGCGGGACTGCGACATTGTGGCGGACAGATCGGACCCTTGACTGACATTTTTGACACTTTTGGGGGTACCAGTAACATTACTACAGTAATCAGTGCTATACATATTCACTGTTACTGTAAAAATGACACTGGCAGGGGTTAACTTTATTAGTGATGCAGTGGCTATGTGTGTCCCTAGGGGCGTGCTTCTAACTGTGATTGGATGTGGCTTTTCATGTAACAGCAGAGATCTATGGTCCTACATAGCAGGACCGTATGATCTCTGCTGTTACACAGGGAAGAATGACAGGCGGCTTTGTTTACATTAGCCGCCTGCCTTTCTCCCGGTGTAACCGATGATCGCGAGTGAGCGGCGGACATCGGGTCCGCCTCTCCCACACACCAGGGGTCCGTGAGCGAGCAGGAGTGCGCCTCCAGCAGCGCGCGCTCGCTCCCTAGAGCCTCACAGGCTAGTGACGTACCCCTACGTCACTTTGCCTGTGAGGGGCTGACTGCCACCGTATATAGTCGTGCGGCAGTCGGCAAGTGGTTAAATAAACAGAAAAACAAATAAAACATTAAAAACACTTAAAAAAAAATTGGCTCATTGGACTACTCTCGTCACTTTTCTATGTTTCTTTGTTAATAAAAAGCAGTATCTGTGTTAAAACGTCAGGATTCTATATCTGCAATAGAAAATACAAAAAAAAATAAAAATGTATGTTAATGCACAAAAACACAAAATATCCCCAAAGTTCTAGTTTAACCACTTCTCTCCTCACACCTGTTGACCCCCTATGAACCAGAGCAATTTTACATTTCACCTTACATAAACATTGACCTGTTTATTTGTCAAAAGCTTTGTCATTACTAAAGACAACAAGGTAATACTCATTTTGTTTAAGGACAAACAAGGCTTTCTTTTCATGCTACTGTCTTGTAACAATGATTTATTTATTTTGCAATCCTTAGACAAAAAAAAAACGCAACAAAACAAAACAAATGCACGTTTTCTCTCTTTTTTTTTTTTTAACAGTGCTAGTTTAAAATAATTAAAAATTATTGAAAACATTATTAGAAAAATAAAATGACATTAAAATTATAATTCCAGTTCAAAGCATTGCAAAGTTATTTTTCAGTTTTGCTCTTTTTAAATGGGAAATGTGTGAATATAGGTTAAATATGTAAAAATATTAACAAAAAAAAAAAGTAATAGTTAATAAAATAGAAACAGAAAATAGCAGTAAAATATTAGCTGAAAAGAGAAGGAGACTAAAGAGTTAATTATGGCTGATGAGATTAAACTAAGGGTTAATAAATGGTTAAACAAAGAACAATTTTATTAAAAGAAAAAAAAATACTTGCAGGGTAGCTTTAAAGTTAAGTCATCTGCAGATCTATTCTTCTATTCTATTCTATTCTATTCTATTCTATTCTATTCGGATCTAGATCATCCTTTTTATCTGCAGATGAATTAACAGAAAGATACAAATCAAATATGCTACATATGGTTTGAGCAGTGTTGCTTATAAACTCTAAGGGTCCGGCGGACTCAGTGTTGCTCACCGGGGATCGATTTGTTGATCCCCGCTGAGCAGGCAGATGACAGCTCCATCTCCGCTTACTTTGCAGAGACAGACCTGTCAGATCCCCTCTCTCCTCTATGGGAGATCGGATGAAAACGGACAGCCTGTCCGTTTTCATCTGATCCTACCTGATCCAATCCTCCAGATGAATGGAAAATAGGGTTTCCATCCCTCTGGATTTCACGGACAGGATCGGATCTGATAGCAGCAGATGTCAGTGGAGATATCACCGCTGACATCCGCTGCTCCATAGGGCTGCATGGAGCATCCAATCAGGTCCGCCTGAAAAAATTGACAGGAGGACCGGATCAGAAAGCCTGTGTGAAAGGGGCCATATTTATTATGCTTTTCTGTCAGTTAGAGCTGCCGACTTCTTATATGAGTATATTGTAATGCCAGTATACTGGGAGGAAGGGGTGGGTCCCAGAAGTAGGGCAGAGAGACTGGTCATGCTACCCTGTGTACAATTATGAAGTTTGTTTGGCCGTGTGTAGCATGCCCAAAGTCTGCATCTATTTAATATACAGGATAATACTAAACGCACACTGTTCAATTTACATTGTCACTTCTATTTCTGTATATGGGTGATGGCACTATACAGTAACTATTTAATATAAGTACCTTTTTCCTAATCACATGACCAAGCTCTTTCCCAGCCTGTCTGCAGGGGAAACATAAGCAGGAGTAACTTCTAGTCCTCTGCTGCTGGTAACATGTTCAAAAAAATAAAAATAAACCAGCCATTGGAATACAGAGTAAAAATAAATAACTAATATCTTTAAACTGTTTTACATTTTTATGTAAATACATATTTTAAAATAAATCTGTATTATTTGGTAGGTAGATTTCTGCCAATCACAAGTTTTCATAACCCTCCAGCCTGTGTCTTAGAATAAGAGGGAGGTGAAGCCAACATCAATCTACAATTTTCATGTAATATCCCACCCCAATTGTGTTTAGGGGACATGGATGAAGAGGGAGGAAGTCTGCTGCCATTTACCACTGGGTATACATCCACATGTGGGACTCTATAGTCACATAGGCTGCTCAGATGTAATAGGTAGGAAATGCTTGGCAAAGACATACACTGAAAACTAAACATGTGCAGAGCAGCCAAAACTGTTCTGCACAATCCTTAGCTGAATTGGGGACTTGGACAGAAGGGGGAGATAGAGAACAGCAGGATCAACCAGGTTTTTGCAGAATACAGAAAACAAATCTCATAGTGACTGAGTATAAAAAGCATATAATATAGCATTTATTGATAGTTTTTTTTATGATGTGGGTTCAGTGACACTTTTAAGTTAATAAATTCCAAATATGTCAAGCCTTAGAATTGCATGAGCCTGTTTAATGGTAAAAAATTGCTAAACTCCAGATTGTTAGTGGGCGCCGTTTTAAAAAATGTTTCATCTCATCAGTTTAGAGTTAACCATAAGCCCTAGGTCAGTTATGGCAAACCTTGGCACCCCAGATTTTTTGGAACTACATTTCCCATGATGCTCATGCATTCTGTGGTGTAGTTAAACATCATGGGAAATGTAGTTCCAAAACATCTGGGGGGCCATCACTGCCCTAGGTGAACCCTAATGCTTCCTCTGCACTCAGCCCAAGCAGATTGGTGACCTAAGGGAGTGAATGGTTTACAGCCACACCAGATCACTTCTGTTACAAAGCCCTCTGTTTACATTCTATTACTGATATACCATCAGGGCCGGGAAAAGGGGTGGGCAGGAGGGACGCCCTGGGCGCAATAGTTTATTGCAGGGATAGGGGCACCCTGACCATAACCCTAAGGTAATGGGAGGCGGAATTTGGCATCTTTGCCATGGGCACTCGATGACCTTGTCCCGGCACTATATACCATAGTTCATTATATAAGTAGCAGTCAAAGAGATGGAGTAGATCTCTAGTCAAAACTTTTTAATTTAACAAAGCTTAAAAATGTTTTATTAAGGAATATTTATATCTCAGTGTCACTATTTTCGAGATTTTCCCTTCATTCCTTTTTCAGTGGTCACTGTCTCCAGGTGATATATCCCCAGTGGGGATAAAGATAACTATACGAACCTGATAGAATTAACTTTTCCCCTATCCAGTTCCAACTAAAGGAGAATTTGTATTACTACTTTATATGTAAAAATATCCTTTTCTATGTTCCTATAAAAAATTCAATATAAACACAATACAGGTTTCCCCAATACATATTTATTTATTTCTTTATTTCAAGCCAGACTTTTGGCCTATAGAAATGTTTGGACAGCAGTGAAACTGACCCTTGTCAGTTCATTGCCAGTGATGTGACTGCTCTGGAACAAGGGTTGGCAAGACTCTTGTTCCAGATTTTTGAGCTGGCCCCACTGCCTGGAGCTAGAACAGAGAAGATTGCATGTTTTTAGATAAGCTCTAAAGCTGGACCTAGTTGCAGAATTGGATATGAATAGGGCGGAACTCCGGAGCCTAGAGCTTGAGCCGAAATTCTGCAGCTGCTCTTTTTTGTGCTAATTCACATAACTGCCAAACATTTAAAGTGATATTAAACCCCAAACCAAAAATGAATTATACTACCAATCATTAAATGTGGTGGCTGCATCAGTTTTCTTTTCTTAGGCTTTTCTAGCTGATATCAATCGATATGTAGCATTGTGATATACCAAAGTAAAACTGTCCAAAAAAACAACAACATAAAAACAACCAGTGCCCAGTCCATAAAACACATACAGTAATTATATAATCACACAATCTTGTGTATATAGAGGTTTTCGGTTTGTGTGTCTTGGTTTTTTTTTCTCTGGCTTGAACTGGACAGACTTGTGTATTTTTCCATCAGATTACATAACTATGTAACTATTTAGATGTGTCCAATTCTCAAAGAAATATGAATCTCCAATCTACAGTGTTCATATATGTTAAAAAATCTCCCAAAAGTGATACACTCATGCTTATGTCCTTCAAGTGATTTAAAGTATCGTTATTTTTTCTTTTGTTTAAAAATACCAAGCATGTTATACTTACCTGTTCTGTGCAGTGGTTTTGCACAGAGCAGCCCAGATCCTCCTTTTCTCAGGTCTCTCGCCAGTGCTCCTGGCCCCTCCCTGCTGCCGAGTGCCCCCACAGCAAATAGCTTGCTATGGGGGCACCCAAGGCAACCCGCTGCCTCTGCGTGTCCATTCAGACACAGAGTCGGAGTTCAGACCACCCCCTCTCTCCCCCCATTGGCTCACTGACATTTATTGACAGCAGTGGGATCCAATGGCACCCGCTGCTGCGTCTCAGCCAACCAGGAGGGAGAGTCCCCGACAGCCAAGGCTCTCCTGCAACATCATTTGATTGAGATGGGGCTCGAGTAAGTATTAGGGGGGCTGAGGGGAGTGCTGCACACTGAAAACCTTCTGCCTTTAGAACCAGGCTCACTCCCCAACAGCTAGACACCCACCAGAGCTTAATGTCTATCTTATAACAGATTGCAATATATCATTTTATACAATCATCCATCCAGCTGGTCCCCCTGTGATTTCCTTCTCCACTCTCCTCCACATGTATGTCCCAGTACGAATATATATATATATATATATATATATATATATATATGTGTGTGTATATATATATATATATATATATATATATATATATATATATATATACAGTATATATATACACAGTGGTGATCGAAAGTTTGGGCACCCCAGGTAAAAATTTGTATTAATGTACATAAAGAAGCCAAGGGAAGATGAAAAAATCTCCAAAAGGCATCAAATTACAGATTAGACATTCTTATAATATGTCAACAAAAGTTAGATTTTATTTCCATCATTTACACTTTCAAAATAACAGAAAACAAAACAAACTTTTGCGTCTGCAAAAGTTTGGGCACCCTGCAGAGTTAATATCTTGTACTGCCCCCTGGCAAGTATCACAGCTTGTAAACGCTTTTTGTAGCCAGCCAAGAGTCTTTCAATTCTTGTTTGAGGTATCTTTGCCCATTCTTCCTTACAAAAGTCTTCCAGTTCTTTGAGATTTCTGGGCTGTCTGTCACGCACTGCTCTTTTAAGGTCTATCCATAGATTTTCAATTATGTTGAGGTCAGGAGATTGTGAAGGCCATGCAAAACCTTCAGTTTACGCCTCTTGATGTAATCTCCCGTGGATTTCGAGGTGTGTTTATGATCATTATCCATTTGTAGAAGCCATCCTCTCTTTAACTTCAGCTTTTTCCCAGATGGCATCAAGTTACCATCCAAAATTTGGTGAAATTTTATTGAATCAGTTTTTCCTTCTACTCGTGAGATGTTCCCTGTGCCACTGGCTGCAATACAGCCCAAAGCATGATTGATCCACCCCCATGCTTAACAGTTGGACAGAGGTTCTTTTCATTAATTTCTGTGCTCCTTCTTCTCCAAACGTACCTTTGCTCATTCCAAAAAGTTAAATTTTAACCTCATCGGTCCACAGAACTTGTTTCCAAAATACATCAGGCTTGTCTATATGTTCATTTGCAAAGTTCAAACACTGATTTTTGTGGTGAGGACGTAGAAGAGGTTTTCTTCTGATGACTCTTCCATGAAGACCATATTTGTACAAGTATCTCTTTATAGTGGAATAGTGTACCACAACTCCAGTGTCTGCCAGCTCTTTCTGGAGGGATCGTGCAGTCAAACGTGGATTTTGAATTATTTTTCTCACAATCCTGCGAGCTGTTCTGTCTGATATTTTTCTTGGTCTTCCAGATCTTGCTTTAACTTCCACTGTTCCTGATGACTGCCATTTCTTAATTACATTCCGAACAGAGGATATTGACATCTGAAAACGCTTTGCTATCTTCTTATAGCCTTCTCCAGCTTTGTGAGCGTCAACTATTTTCAGTTTCAGTTTTCTAGACAACTGCTTAGAAGATCCCATGGTGCTGATTGTTGGGGCAAGGTCAGATGAGTCTGGGCATTTAAAACCTTTGAGACTGACATAACCTGGTCTTCCCAGACGATGATTGAGAACAATCCATGACACTGGCAGGTCTCAGCCTTGCAAAGGGGGCAGTGCATGCTATAAATTCTGCAGGGTGCCCAAACTTTTGCAGACACCATTTTTTTGTTTTCTGTAATTTTGAAAGTGTAAATGATGGAAATAAAATCTAACTTTTGTTGACATATTATAAGAATGTCTAATCTGTAATTTGATGCCTTTTGGAGATTTTTCCATCTTTCCTTGGCTTATTTATGCACATTAACCACTTAAGCCCCGGAAGATTTTACCCCCTTCCTGACCAGGGCCTATTTTGCGATTCGGCACTGCGTGACTTTAACGGACAATTGCGCGGTCCTGCGACACTGTACCTAAACTAATTTAGCGTCCTTTTTTTCCCACAAACAGAGCTTTCTTTTTGTGGTATTTGATCACCTGTGCGATTTTTTGATCATGCGCTATAAACAAAAAAAGAGCGTCAATTTTGCAAAAATAACAATATTTTTCAAATTTTTTATATGAAATTCCCCCCCAAAAAAATGTAAAAATCTAAATTTTTTAACATTTTAGGCCAATTTTTTTTTACCATATGTTTGGTAAAAGAAATCGCAAAAAGCGTATTTTGATTGGTTTGCGCAAAAGTTATTGCGTTTACTAACAAAGGGAAAGATTTTTGTAATTTTTGTTGTTTTTTTTTTTAACGCGTAATGGTGGCGATCTGCGATTTTTTTTGCGGGACTGCGACATTGGGGCGGACAGATCAGACCCTTGACTGACATTTTTGACACTTTTGGGGTTACCAGTGACATTACTGCAGTAATCAGTGCTATACATATGCACTGTTACTGTAAAAATGACACTGGCAGTGAAGGAGTTAACTGTATTGGAGAGGGAGGGGTTAAGTGTGTCCTAGGGGCGTGTTTCTAACTGTGATTGGCTGTGGCTTGATGTGTAAGAACAGTGATCAATGGTCCTACATAGTAGAAGCGTTTGATCACTATTCTTACACAGGGAAGAATGACAGGCGGCTTTGTTTACATTAGCCACCTGCCTTTCTCCCGCTGTCACGGATGATCGCGAGTGCCCGGCGGCCATCGGGTCCACCGGGCACACGCGCGGGGGTCCATGACTGAGCGGGAACGGGAGCACGCATCCGGCGGCGCGCACTCGCTCCCAAAACCCTTACAGGCTAGCGACGTAGCCCTACGTCGCTCTGCCTGTGAGGGACTGACTGCCGACGTAAATACTCGTGCGGCAGTCGGCAAGTGGTTAATACAAATTTTTGCCTGGGGTGCCCAAATCTTATATCACCACTGTATATATATATATATATATATATATATATATATATAAAACACTCCAATAGTGTAGTAGTATAAAAACAGGCAACTTTTATTAGAAAGAAAAATTACTCACAAAAGTAAAGGGTAACTCCACTTTCGCGGGGGAAAAAATAGTAAATAAAGAAAAAACAATATAGCGTACACAATTGCGACACAAATTATATTGTAATTGAATGTTTTTAAAAATTACCTTTCCTTTTTAATCTGCAGCTGTTATAATTTTCTGAAAATGCAATACAATATGGCTACCTGTTCTGTACACAGAATGTACACTGACCACATCCCAGAAACATAATTTCCTGCTTGTGTGATTGGCTCACCAATTTTCCCAGAAATCTGCACTAAGATACAAGTCAGATTCCTGGGATCCCCTGCAACAGAAATTTCATTTTTGGTGAGATACTCCCAATAGGAACATGTCTAAAGGGATGCAGCCCAGCAGCTTTCCTTATTAGAGCCCTGCAGCTGCCGCAGCTGATAGATAATTACGAAACCAATCCCATTTAACTCACTTTGCACAGAGGCACAGAGAAACAAACAGGGATTTCTTCAGAGTAACAAAAGGTAGGACTCTGTAACAAAGTGTGTTAAAATCCCTGCAATGTACATAGATCACCCAGAGGGCAATGATTTTTTCTCAACAAAAGTGGTGTTACACTTTAAACAAATGGTGAACATGTAACATTATACTATAACCAGGCTCCTAACCACAGGTGATCACTACAAATGTCAGCCAAACAGATCCCAGAGCGACTGCTCAATGCAGCGTTCTCTCACCCAGTTTGCCCGGTCCCAGGTGTCACTTCGGTTTGCCCCCAAGCCATGTCCTGACACGTTTCTTTATATCCAACTTTTCAAGGAGATGGTTAAGGGACATGGGAATCCGGCGAGAACTGGGCTCTTTTCCATTATTCTGGACTTACAGTATCTCACAAAAGTGAGTACACCCCTCAGATTTCTGTAAATATTTTATTCTATCATTTCATGTGACAACACTGAAGAAATGACACTTTGCTACAATGTAAAGTAGTGAGTGTACAGCTTGTATAACAGTGTAAATTTGCTGTCCCCTCAAAATAACTCAACACACAGCCAATAATAATGGCAACTAAAGAGAGTACACAAAATACAGATTAAGGGGCCATAGACAACCCCTTGGAACGGCTGCAAAAAAGGGATGCTCAGACCAACTCAGTGAAAAAATGAAAAACTTTATTAAGGATCAGAATTGACACATGATCTAAAATGACCCCGTCTTGGGGAATACATTACAAATATCAACAGGCTCAAAGAAAGCAACAGAAGACATACATGACACATAAAAACAATGACACACTCTCACAAATATTTAAATATATATTACCTTTTTTCACATAATCTGGGTAATTATATACAAAAAGAATATGACACAGCATTCTCTAGTAGAGAGAAAGGAATTCCCTGAATAATGTATCCTACTGGTTAAGTTCAGTAGACACTTTGGTCCCTGGTGGAGTTGAGCCCGAATCGGGATAGCTCTACCATCGCCCTTTGTACCTGCCTTACTGTGTGATTCCTTTATTTACTTATGATTTCCGTCAGAATGTGACTAATGGCAATGTTAAAAATTCAAGGAGGTTTGGAATGAGATAGAGTTGATACCGTCCAATGTTTAAATTGGCCATGATAAGTCCCATGTAGATCGACCAGGAACTGGCCCTGTATCTCTAGCTGGGACTTTGAAGCCCAGGTGATCATCGATAATAGTCCTGGAGTCACGCCACAATTTAGTTGTAAATGAAAGTTGAAGAGCATTACCTGTTTTTTACCACTAGATGGAGATCTTCCATCCGGTTTTTAATTGAGGTAGAAGGTGGCGATAGAGGAGTGCTTGCAGTGCCGTCACCTGTTGGCACTAGCCAATCACGCTAACTCCCTATTTATTCACCCCTCAAACCATCCAATGACTTCCTGACCAAGCGTGCGTCACGCACGCGAAACGCGTTGACGTCACACGCCGGCCCCGCACAACCCGGAAGAGCCACCAATGCGCTCCAGCTCTTACTCACGGCGCGGAAGTTCGGTCCCAAACTTGGAACACGCCGTCCCCACGAGGCTGGCTGGAGCCGCACCTAGATGCCGAGCCCTTTCCAAGACGCTACCTGGAGAAAACGAGCAGAAGGTTACCTGATTCAAACGCCTTAAATGAACGGTGAGCACAAAATCATACATTGATAAGGGGATAGAGAAAAGGCCATGACCACCAAGCTGTCTATGGACACTCAGGTGATACCTGCCAACTAACGGAAGGCCAGTATTTGGCCCACGGCTAAATCCATTTCCATGGGATACAGCCTAGTAATGGTGCCCGCGCAGAATATCTATTGCACTGCGTCTCTCCCCTGCTCCCGCACCTTGCAATTTTTGAAAATACAAGTGACTTTCTGCTCCAGGGGAACGTCTGTCGGCCCGACAATGTTGCCCCATTTACAAGAGGAACTGTATAACACCCCCTAAACAACAAATTTGCCCCCGATCATCACGGGATCGGCTTTATGCACTTCAATTCAGTTTACTTGGTCTGCAGACACTCCTTTAGACACTGCCTCCCTCATGGTGAAATTAATTTGAAAATTCTAAATTTATTGGCATCCACAATCTTAGTGTGAGAGCTCAGCCTGCTATTAAGTATACTGCTGGAATTTAACAATGAATTATATAGTCCATGACTGAACTCCTTAATTATATCATGACAGCCATACAGTGCTGAGCTGCTAAAATGGAAATATGAAAGAAGGTCATGATCCCTTGTTATCTGGTGTTACATTTTCAGTTTATTATTACATCTTGATCAAGTTTATATTGTGGCATGATTAACCTATGGATCCCTGAGCTCACCGCATCAACAAACTCCGTAAGGAGTGCATGCGGCTTGCCAAGGTTCCCATTGGTTTGATCTTCCAGAGTATGTGTGAGGCCGGCCTTGTGAGAGTGTGTCATTGTTTTTATGTGTCATGTATGTCTTCTGTTGCTTTCTTTGAGCCTGTTGATATTTGTAATGTATTCCCCAAGACGGGGTCATTTTAGATCATGTGTCAATTCTGATCCTTAATAAAGTTTTTCATTTTTTCACTGAGTTGGTCTGAGCATCCCTTCTTTGCAGCCGTTCCAAGGGGTTGTCTATGGCCCCATGTGAAAGAGCCCTAAAAATGTCATGTTCAGGACAACTTTTTGGGTGCATTGCCTTCTTCTAAGGTCCAAGCAGCACTGATACACAAAGCTTTAAAGTGTTAGGAATGACAATCTCTGGGAAAAACACACACACCACAGGGTTTTTAGGGTTTTCTCTTCCTTTTCTTAGTGACAGACATTTCCGTCATTTCCATGGATGGGAACTTTTCAGATTTCTTCCAAAGATTCCAGCTATTAAAAAATAGATTAGCAGATCTTCCTAGTGTGGTAGTAGTGATGCCATTGTTATTACTCCAGTTAAAGTATAACGAGTGTTTGTTTAATCAATTAAGGACCGCCCCACATACATATACTGCAGCAGGGTCGCCCTTAAGCGCAAAATTGCGTACCTGTACGTGATTTTCTTCTTTGGCTCTGGGGTGCACATGTACTCTGCCAGGGCCCCGCTCGCACTGTGGTTGGACACAGCGGGAGCCAATCAGAGGGGGGTAAGGTGGACATGATGTCCACCGGGAATCCAGCAATTGTTCGGAGAGAGGCAGAATCATTTGCAAAAGCGTTTGACACAGCTCCCCACACACGGCTAATGTGTAAGGTAAAGTTTACAGGCTTGGAAAGATCAGTTTGTAAATGGATAGAAAATTGGCTAAAAGACCAAATTCAGAGAGTAGTGCTTAATGATTCTTACTCTGAATGGTCTAAGGTTATCAGTGGTGTACCCCAAGGTTCAGTGTTGGGACCCTTACTTTTTAATATCTTTATAAATGATATAGGGTCTGGGATTAAAAGTACTATTTCTGTCTTTGCAGATGACACCAAGCTTTGCAGTGGAATACCTTCTTTACAGAATGTCTCCAACTTACAAGCTGACCTCAATGCACTGTTTCATTGGGCAATTATGTGGCAAATGAGGTTTAATGTTGTTAAATATAAAGTTATGCACTTGAAGGCTAAGAATATGCATGCAGCATACATACTAGGTGGAGTAGAACTGGGGAATCCATAGCAGAGACAGATCCGGTGATTCTGGTAGATCATAAGCTTAATAATAGCATGCAATGCCAAGCTGCTGTTTCCAAAGCAAGCAAAGTCCTTTTTTGTATTAACAGAGGCATGGACTCCAGAGAGAGAGATATCATTTTGCCCCTGTACAAATTATTAGTAAGACCTCATCTGGAATATGCAGTTCAGTTTCGGGCACCAGTTCTTAAAAAGGATATCGGGGAACTGGAGAAAGTGCAGAGAAGGGCAACCAAACTGATAAGAGGAATGGAGGACCTCAGCTATGAGAAAAGATTAGAGGAACTGAATTTATTCTCTCTTGAGAAGAGGAGATTAAGGGGGGAAATGATCAACATGTATAAATACATAAGGGGTCCATATAGTGAACTTGGTATTGAGTTATTCACTTTAAGGTCAACACAGAAGACAAGGGGGCACTCTTTATGTCTAGAGGAAAACACATTTTGTCTCCAAATACGGAAAGGCTTCTTCACAGTAAGAGCTGTGAAAATGTGGAATAGACTCCTTCCAGAGGTGGTTCTGGCTAGCTCACTAGATTGTTTTTAAAAAGGCCTGGATTCTTTCCTGGGTGTACATAATATAACTGGGTACTAATATTTATAGGTAAAGTTGATCCAGGGAATATCCGATTGCCTCTCGGGGGATCAGGAAGGAATTTTTTTTCCCCTGCTGTAGCAAATTGAATCATGCTTTGCTGTTTTGTTTTGCCTTCCTCTGAATCAACTGAGGGTATAGGATTGTGTATAGGGGATTGTATGGTTGGATTTTCTTTACTGTTTTTTATTGGTTGAGCCAGATGGTCTTTTTTCAACCTGACTAACTATGTAACTATGTAAGAACAGCGGTCTACCAGAAAGAAAAATTAAGATATTGTGTTTCTGCTAAGCGCATCTCCCACAGTTAGAAAGCACTTATAGGGAACACTATTAACCCTTTAATTGCCCATGATGTAAACACCTTCCCTGCCAGTGTCATTTATACAGTTTTACTGTGGCAGGCAGCCCCTCCTGCGTGAACAGACGTAGGTCTACATCGGTCGCGTGCCTGCAGCTAGGGTGCAAGCGTGCGCCGGCGCGCTCCCGCCCCCCACTCGTCAGTGGGGACTCTGATGCACAGGGCAGGTGGCTCCGATTGCCGCCTTCCACCCGCGATCTCTCCCAGCTGAGAGAGAAGGACGGTCAGCTGTTGTAAACACAGCTGACTGATCTTCTCTCTGGAATGATCACAGAGCGCCTGTGATCCTTCTATGTAGGATCACAGGTCTCTGAGATCATTTCACAAGCCCTGCCCCCATACTGTTAGAAACACACCCCTAGGTACACATTTAACCCCTTGATCACTTACTATGTTAACCCCTTCCCTGCCAGTGTCATTATTACAGTAACAGTGCATATTTTTAGCCCTGATTACTGTAGTAATGTTAAAAGTGTAACAAATGTCAGTTAGGGGTCCGATCTGTCCGCAGCAAGGTCGCAGTCCTGCAAAAAATCTCAGATCGCCACCATTACTAGTAAAAAAAAAAAAAAAAACAATAAAAATGACATTCCCGTAGTTAGTAGACACAATAACTTTTGCGAAAACTAATCAAAATACGCTTAATGTGATTTTTGTTTTTACCAAAAATATGTAGCAGAAAACAAATTGACCTAAAATGTTAAGAAATTGTGATTTTTAAATTTTTTGGGGGGGAATGTTATATAGCAGAAAGTGAGAATCGTTTTTTTTTTTTTTCAGAATTGTCGCTCTTTTTTTGTTTATAGCGCAAAAAATAAAACTCGCACAGGTGATCAAATACCACCAAAAGAAAGCTCTGTTTGTGGGGAAAAAGAGGACATCAATTTTATTTGGCAAAAGCAATGCACGACCGCGCAATTCTCCGTTAAATTAACACAGTGCCAAATCGCAAAAAAATGCCTGGTCATTAAGGGAGAAAATCCTTCCGGTCCAGAAGTAGTTTAGAGACAAATACTATGTTTTCTCTAATAAAACTATCCATAATTGGCATGCAGCAAATCTTACACTCAGCCACAAACAGTTGCAAACTACTTGGGCCTTATGTGACATGAACAAATTTCAACTTCAAAAAGAATTTTGAATTTATTTAAGCGCCCGAGTTGCTTAATTCCTCATTAATCTCTGGGCTGGCCATTTTCCTGGACATCAAAGCATTACTGCAGTCACTTGCACCAAGCCTGTATCATAGACTCTCACCTCCCCAGATTCCGGGTGTGCTTAACCCAGGCTAAAATCACATGTGGAATTAATGCTTATAAGAGTTAGGTTGTAGTTCTCTGGGGTCGCAGATTATTAGAGAGCAAAGGATTGTATTATTATGGTACTATTATGCAGTATTGTACTGCCATCTGCTGGTTAGAACTATATATATATATATATATATATATATATATATATATATATATATATATATAGATATTGTCAGAAAACTAAATTAATACCCGCGCTGGTAGATCAACTGAGTAAGTGAATTAATATGAATAAATAATATGAATTATAAAGTGCATAGATAAACTGCATAGAGTATAAAGTGCATAGATGGTATGCAGCAGCTGCTACACTAAGCAAATCTTAGGAAAATATTAAATTATTATTTATTTATTATTTAATATTTTAATTAATATATTTAATATTAAACACTTAATTTTGGTTTTTAATATATATATATATATATATACATACATACTGTATATATAGCCAGGTAAACTAAAAGTAGCCTTTTAAAAAAACAGTATGCCATTAACCTAAGAAAAAATATATCTCTTTGTTAGCATTTTTGGCATAAATAAAGGGTCAGGCAATCATAACCTAACTGCTTCAGGATATCAACATCTTCGCTCATTTGTTTCTCTCAATACAATTCACACCTACCGTCACAGAATACCTAATCGGTAACTTAAAGTGATTGCAAAGTCTCGTTACATAACAAGCATGTTATACTTACCTGCTCTGTGCAGTGAATTTGCACAGAGCAGCCCAGATCCTCCTCTTCTCAGTTCTCTCCTGGCCCCTCCCTCCTGCTGAATGCCCCCATCAGCAAGCAGCTTGCTATGGGGACACCCGAGCGGAATCACAGCTTCCTGTGTCTATTCAGACACGAAGCTGTGACCCACCCGGTCCCCTCTCTCTCCTGATTGGCTGAATGATTTTAAATGACAGCAGCAGGAGCCAATTGCGCCAGGCTGCTGTCTCAGCCAATGAAGAGAGGAGTCCCAGGCAGCTTAGACAACATCGCTGGATAAAGACAGGCTCAGGTAAGTATTGGGGGGCTGAGGGGGGGCTGCTGCACACAGAAGGTTTTTTTTATCTTAACGCATAGAATGCATTAAGATAAAAAACCTTCTGCCTTTACAATCCCTTTAAGCTGGATACACATTTAGATTTAACTTCAACTACGTAGTGCAAGGGTCTGCCTAATTGCTTACAATTTGAAAGGGTTTAGGTTTGACCTCATATTATATGATTTTGGTAAATCTACACAGGTTGAACTGGATGGACTATTGTCTTTATTCAACCTCAACTACTATGTAACTATGTAAAGAAATGTTGTACAAGAAAATTGTATAAAGGTTGTATAGTGTGTAGCCAGCTTTAGAGTACACAACTTTCTCTGAGGTTCTCAATGAGCTTTTTGAGGGAGTGTCAGAGACAAGATCCTAGTCACTTCAGACATCTGGCATTACCTGGTGGTCTCCACACAGCTGTGCGTCTCCTAGGGCCTGTGTCAGTGGACCTTTATTCGCATTCCCGTACAAATCTATGAGAATAGAAAAATCCCTTGAAGGGAGAAGGTCAACTGTAGGTTAAATGCACTTGTTAATGAATTCTGAATGTTCTCAGAAGCTTGTCAAGCTGATGCCATTGACATAAGCCCAAAGGCTGTATACATAGGCCCTTACCTAATTCTCTTGCTCAGTGTATCCATCTCGCCATTTTTTGTTGCAATGTGATATTATTATCTTATCCTTTTTTATTCCTTTAAAGGGGAACCATAGCTTTAAAATGAAATATTGCTGGCCTGGTTGGTACAGTATGTCTCCTCTGTAATTAAAGTGTCTAACCTACAGTGGCGGCTGGTGCATTGGGGACACAGGGGCGCCGCCCCCCCCCCCCCCAATCCATGCGTCCGGCCCCCTAATCTACATGCAGGCGCCGGACACATGGAGTTCAATGGCTTTTTTTTTCTTCTGAAGCACCTGATTAGAGCCAGAGGCTCTGATATGCTTCAGAAAAGGGTGGGTCTGGGGCGCAGAGCACTGCACCCTAGCCCACCCATTTGTGTGACGATAGCGAATGAAAAGACCCGTTTCCTGATTGGCCGAAAGGCGAACCCATGCCATTGGCCAAGGAGGAGGCAGGAGGACTCAAGGAGACACAGGGAGACGCGGGGGACTGAGGAGAAGCCGCCGCTGCAAATCAGGTAAGTGCACCAGTCACTTTGCATTTATGGGGGCACGCTGGTCACTCTGGATTAAAGGGGGCACGATGGTCTCTCTGCATTGAAGAGGGCACAATGGTCTCTCTGCATTGAAGGGGGCACCCTGGTCACTCTGCATTGAAGGGGGCACACTGGTCTCTCTGCATTGAAGGGGGCATGATGGTCACTCTGCATTGAAGGGGGCACGATGGTCTCTCTGCATTGAAGAGGGCACGATGGTCTCTCTGCATTGAAGGGGCCACCTGGTCACTCTGCATTGAAGGGGGCACGCTGGTCTCTCTGCATTGAAGGGGGCATGATGGTCACTCTGCATTGAAGGGGGCACGATGGTCTCTCTGCATTGAAGGGGGCATGATGGTCACTCTGCATTGAAGGGGGCACGGTGGTCTCTCTGCATTGAAGGGGGCACCCTGGTCATTCTGCATTGAAGGGGGCATGCTGGTCTCTCTGCATTGAAGGGGGCACGATGTTCACTCTGCATTGAAGGGGGCACGATGGTCTCTCTGCATTGAAGGGGGCACCCTGGTCACTCTGCATTGAAGGGGGCATGCTGGTCTTTCTGCATTGAAGGGGTCACGATGGTAATTCTGCATTGAAAGGGGCACAATGGTCTCTCTGCATTGAAAGGGGCATGATGGTCACTCTGCATTGAAGGGGGCACGCTGATCATTCTGCATAAATGGGGCACGCTGGTCACTCTGCATTGAAGGGGGCACGATGGTCTCTCTGCATTGAAGGGGTCACAATATTCTCTCTGCATTGAAGGGGGCACGATGGTCTCTCTGCATTGATGGGGGCACGATGGTCTCTCTGCATTGATGGGGGCATGCTGGTCACTCTGCATTGAAGGGGGCACGCTGGTCTCTCTGCATTGAAAGGGGCACGATGGTCTCTCTGCATTGAAAGGGACACGATGGTCACTCTGCATTGAAGGGGGCATGCTGGTCTCTCTGCATTAAAGGGGGCACGATGGTCTCTCTGCATTGAAGGGGGCACCCTGGTCACTCTGCATTGAAGGGGGCATGCTGGTCTCTCTGCATTGAAGGGGGCACCATGGTCACTCTGCATTGAAAGGGGCACAATGGTCTCTCTGCATTGAAAGGGGCATGATGGTCACTCTGCATTGAAGGGGGCACGCTGATCATTCTGCATAAATGGGGCACGCTGGTCACTCTGCATTGAAGGGGGCACGATGGTCTCTCTGCATTGAAGGGGTCACGATATTCTCTCTGCATTGAAGGGGGCACGATGGTCTCTCTGCATTGATGGGGGCACGATGGTCTCTCTGCATTGATGGGGGCACGATGGTCTCTCTGCATTGATGGGGGCATGCTGGTCGCTCTGCATTGAAGGGGGCACGCTGGTCTCTCTGCATTGAAAGGGGCACGATGGTCTCTCTGCATTGAAAGGGACACGATGGTCACTCTGCATTGAAGGGGGCATGCTGGTCTCTCTGCATTGAAGGGGGCATGATGGTCTCTCTGCATTGAAGGGGGCACGATTGTCACTCTGCATTAAAGGGGCACGCTGGTCACTCTGCATTGAAGGGGGCACAATGGTCTCTCTGCATTGAAGGGGGCATGCTGGTCTTTCTGCATTGAAGGGGGCACGATGGTCTCTCTGTATTGAATGGGGCACAATGGTCTCTCTGCATTGAAGGGGGCAAGATGGTCTCTCTGCATTGAAGGGGGCACGATGGTCTCTCTGTATTGAATGGGGCACAATGGTCTCTCTGCATTGAAGGGGGCAAGATGGTCTCTCTGCATTGAAGGGGGCACACTGGTCACTCTACATTGAAGGGGGCACGTTGGTCAATCTGCATTGAAGGGGGCACGATGGTCTCTCTGCATTGAAGGGGGTACGATGCTCACTTTGCATTGATGGGGGCACACTGATCACTCTGCATTGATGGGGCACACTGATCACTGGTCACTCTGCATTGAAGGGGGCACACTATACCTTGATTACTGAAGGCCCCTTTCACACTTTTGTGACCTCAAATCACGTAATTTTTTACCACGTTTTTTGCCGCAAAGCAATGCCTATTACATTTTACTGTTTGCGCACCCCCCCCCCCCCCCCCCAAAAAAGAAAATTTGAGCACCAGCCGCCACTGCTTACCTGCCCATATCTTGGTGTCGGGAGGAATTAATTCCAGTGCACACATGTGGGGTTTCATCATCCTGGAACAGCCAGTCAAGATGGCTGAAGACACCAAACCTGGAAGCAGACCAGGTAAGATGGAAGGGCTGGGGAGGAAGAGTGTTCTGCTGGAGGGGAGGAAAATAAAACAGAGTATAGTTCAATTTTAAGAACACACTTCACCTTGCATCGGCACATGTACTGTTATAGTGCCTTTAGATCAACAACACACAAACACAAGTCTCTACTTGTGATTAGGGATGGCCTTGCGGTTCGCCCGGCGGTTGGTTCGCGGTGAATTTTGCTTGTTCGCTACCCGCCAATTTTGCGAATACTTGGCGGTGTTCGCCGCGGCCATATTAGTTTACATTGGGGAGAACTTTGACCCATGACACAGCCATCAGGTGGAACGAGACAGCCAATTAAAACATTTCAGCACATGGACATGCCCCCTACCTTATAAATAGACCAGAGCAGGCGGCTATTTCACATTCTTCTTTTTGTCAGCATAGGGAAAGGTCTTCTGTGTTCATCAGGGAGAGTTTGCCAGACACAAATAGCTTTGTTAACCACTTGCCGCCCGCCGCACGACTATTTACGGCGGCGGTCAGCCCCTCCTGGGCAAAGTGACGTAGGGGTACGTCACTCGCCCGCGAGCCAATAGGGGGTGAGCGCGCGCCGCCGGCTCGTTCACTGTGTTCCCCCACGCGAGTGACCGGCGGTTCGGATGTCCGCCGGCCACCCGCGATCGTCCGCTGCAGAGGGAGAAAGGCAGGCGGCTGATGTAAACAAAGCTGCCTGTCATTCTCCCTTGTGTAACTGCAGAGATCATAGGGTCCTGCTATGTAGGATCATATATCTCTGTGGTTACACGAAAAGCCACGCCCCTTTACAGTTAGAAACACGCCCCTAGGGACACATTTAACCCTGCCTCTCCAATAAAGTTAACCCCTTCCCTGCCAGTGTCATTTTTACAGTAACAGTGCATATGTATAGCACTGATTACTGTAGTAATGTCACTGGTACAGCCAAAAGTGTCAAAAATGTCAGTCCGATCTGTCCGCCGCAATGTCGCAGTCCCGCAAAAAGTAAAAATCGCACAGGTGATCAAATACCATCAAAAGAAAGCTCTGTTTGTGGGGAAAAAAAGGACATCAATTTCATTTGAGTACAGCGTCGCATGACCGCGCAATTGTCTGTTAAAGTCACGCAGTGCCGAATCGCAAAATAGGGCCTGGTCAGGAAGGGGGTAAAATCTTCCGGGGCTTAAGTGGTTAAGATCCACAAAAGTCTTTTCCAGGGCTGGTATTTCGGTATAGGTCTACTACAGTCTCTTTTCAGTTTAGGGACAGGTATCCAGTCTGTGGTTTAGGGACAGATAGAGATCGGCAGTGACACAAATCGCTCTGTTAATGTCCACAAAAGTCATTTAAAGGGCTGCTATATATTTGGTATAGGTGTGCAGTGCACTATATAGGGGTGTAATCCATGGTATAATATACTTTGTAATATAGAAAGCATATTATAGTGGATTTGTATTGTGCACTGTGCAGCATTGTGACTGGTGTGGTGACTGAGCGTTGCTGCAGCAATACTACAAACAGTGACAAAAGCACTTTTAATGTATTATAACTAGTGTGATAGACCAGTGCCCCCCCAATACCACATATTGAAGTGGGTTGTTATCTGAGTATACTATTACAAGTGTATTTGTGTCCTGCAACAATATTGCCTCTTTTGCTGTGTTAACTCTGCTACGCACAGTGCCAAACTCACTGGCAAATTTTTTTAACAACTGGTGTGATAGACCAGTGGTCTCCCAATACCACATATTGAAGGGGGGTGTTATCTGAGTATACCTTTACAAGTGTATTTTTGTCCTGCAACAATATTGCCTCTTTTGCTGCGTTAAGTCTGATACACACAGTGCCAAACTCCCTGGCCAATTTTTTGAACTGGTATGATAAACCAGTGGCCCCCCAATACCACATATTGAAGTGGGGTGTTATTTAACAGTATACTTTTCTAAGAGTGTATTTTAGTCCTGCAAAAATGTGGCCTCTTTTGCTGTGTTAACTTTGCTACACACAGTGACAACAGTTACTGGCCAATTATTTGTAGAACTGGTGTGATTAAACTGTGGCCCCCCAATACCACAGATTGAAACAGGGTGTTATATACCTTTTTCCAGATATACTGCGATTCTCTAGAGACTTTAGTCACAGGGTAATTTAAAAACATGACAGGCAGAGGAAGAGGCAGACACTTACGCAGGGGTGGTAGGGGTAGGGCAGGAGCAGTAGGCGTCAAAGGACGCACCAGACTTGGTTGAGTTGCTCACTCAGCCTTCCTCTTCTGCACCCTCCTCATCCTCTCTATCTGCACCCTCTTCACTCTCTGCTGTGTGCACCCCCCAAAGACACAACCACAAATACCACCACCACATACGCTCCGCTTGAGTCACTGGAATTATTTCCCAATCCATCACAAGACATTTGCGATGCGCAGCCATTGTTGTCATCAGATCAGGAAAAGGAGGTAGCAACAGCTGCCACTCAGCAATCTGACGACAGTACCCAGATCAGCCCAAGGAGGTTGGTCCCCGCTGTTGCTGCCTATTCCGAGATCTCGAATGTTAGTGGTGGAGAAGGTGATGTGGATGATGACGTGCCTATGGACGTCACGTGGGTGGCCACAAGAGAGTACCTCCAGCCACCAAATACAACGTTCTTAGCTGTCAGGTAAACTCATGTGGGCTCATTTTTGGGTCTGTAAAGGTTCTGCCAAATTGTGGAATGGATGCGGACCCATTTTACAGATGTGTGAATGGACCCTATATGTATTTACCGGCTGCTGTCAGTTCTGGCTGATTTCTGGAAAAAAAAAAAAAATTTTGCTGTTAAAAAAAAAAAAGAAACATTTTAGGGCAACTTTTCCAATAGCAATACTTCTGTTATGACATTGTCCATGTGCTGGGACTATTTGTGCACAGCTAGTAAGTCTTTTGTGGCTGCAAGTATGACCTAAAGGTTTTTAAAGTTTGCCTCCCATTAAAGTCAATGGGGCCAGCCGCGAACTTGCAGTTCGCGGACTTTTGAGCAAATTTGCGGCTGACGTTCGCGAACCGCCCTGGCCCATGTTCGTCCATCACTACTTGTGGTCCCACTCACTGTATATGCAGCATATATATGCCTGAGTCCTTTTACCCACAAAATAAGCTTTAACCACTTGCCAAGCTCCCGACGCAGGCTGGCAGGCTGGCTTGGCTTGGCTGCGCGAAACGACGTAGCCCTACGTTGGTCAACAAATCCCCACAGTAGATAATAGGTTGTTGTGTGAAAGACAGGTGTCTTGAGTTGATGAGATTACCAATAAGGATTGCTCCACACAGACAGTGGCCAGGAGTCTAGCCTGCAGTCCTCTCCCAAAAGCCTCCTAAGTCTGTGACAACACAGTGAAGGGTTCAGGAGTGCATATCCTACAGAGTGCATGATCAGGAGTGTTATACACAGATTACAGGGGTTAGGAGTGGATTTCACAGGGAGTGCAGGGGTCAGGACTATATATAATGCATAGTGTGCTGTGGTCAGTACCAACACACAGACTGTAGAGCTCAGGAGTGCATAATGTACAGATTGTAGGGATCAGGAGTGTGTAGTGCAGAGAGTGAAGTATATAATAAACTGGTCAGTATACAGAATAAAACCAAAAATTGTGCATAAAATTGTACTTAAAAAATAATAAATATGTAGCACTACTCCCATGGGAGCTGCTGGTTACAGGTTCCCCTGGGTTACCCATAGCAACAACTTGACAATGTAGCATATTCAAAGTGCTTGGCTCAGTCAGAAAACAGTCCAGGCCTTTTGGTTTTTGTTGATTTATTTGAGAACTTGTTTAGGAGAAGGGATGAGTGGGATACTCCAACTATATAAACTATGCACAATTGCTGGGACTTCTATATAATGCTGAGTATAAGGCTGCTGCTTCACCTTGATACTGCAGTGAAGGAGAATTAGATGAACTGTACTGTACTGTGTATCACTCTTCAGGGTCCTACTTGGCACCCCCTTTGTCCCTACTTTTCAGGGTTCTAAACGGCATCCCCTTTACTCTGACACACTGTGTGAGCTGACCCTTTATCCTCACTGTAGTGGTCCCCTTCCTGGGCAGACCCTTTGGCAAGTCCCCTGGTACTCATGGACACTATTTTTCCCAGAATATTCTCCCAGCAGCTCCACCATCAGCCTCACTGGATCCTCTGCAGCTCAGCTCCACACCTGTTTCACTAGGCTGACTGCCTAAGACCACCTTCCTCTTGCTTCAGGAGGAGAGACAAGCCGTCAGCCTCCTCCTGGGACTCTGCTTCCCGCCAAAGATGCCCTGTCACATGTCCCCCTGGCCTTTATGAGCAATCCCAGAATGCGCAGTGCCCACCCACTGAAACTCCCAGAAAAGCCAATGTGTCACTGGCTGGGTATCCTCCACTGTCCAACAAGCTCCCTTATTGAATACAGTGGGGACACTCCCTCAGGCCCAGTGAATCACACCTGGAAACATGTAACAGGCAACCTAACAGATCAGGCTCCCCTGATAAGCAGAAGGAGCAATAGATGCTTTTACCTTGCACCTATCTACCTAGGAGGGTGCTACAAACATATGGTACCACCAGTAAGGACAAATTTGAATATCAGATTGATACTTTGAGATTAAAGCAATATAAATATGCAGGTACGATTTTCAGCAGTATCAGAAAATGTCTAATATTAATATTTGGTGGATTCCTTTTAAAATCTGAGAAAATGGTGAGAAATCCATGGAGTTTCCCTTTAGCCAATATCTAGGTACAGTTTTACTAGCATACATCTTACTGGACGATATGTACCTAGAGGAGGTAAGTGTCCATAAGCGAAGAAAACACAACATTATAGTAAAAAATAAATACATGATTGTAAGATCAGATTAATCTGCTTCCCTTTATATTATTTTTCATTGTTGTTTTGGACAGAGCAAGAAAGAGTTAGGTTTCTATTGCTGTCTTTGTCCCAGCTGGATAGAATTCCTTTCCGTTCCCGCTCCTCTGCCCCTGGGGAAAAGAATTGATGGGAAATGTCTTCACATAAGATAAAACTCCCAATGTCCTAAATAAAGATATTTCTCTTGCCATTTCAGTGACACCCTGTGTGTTAGGGGTTGGGACAGTGTCACCGAGGCTGAAAATGAGGGCCAACTGGTTGCTGGAAGTCATGCTTACTGAGTGTAATTGCTGGATGCTAGAAGTAATAATTAACTTTATTACTATATTTAGCATTTTCGTACCTTCTCAAGACCATGTAAAACCCTTCCCTTTATTCTCAAGTTTTTCTTTTCTCTTTCTGCTACTTTTGCTCCTATAGTGATTAGCACATGAAGGGCATTTTTTTAAATGTTCTTGCATTCATTTTAAAAAAAAAAACTTTAACAAAAACTACTTTGTGTATGTAGCAGACAAATTAATATTTAAAACAGTGATCAACTGTGTCCGAAGGATGCAGCAATCACAGATCATTGTCGATGAACGCAGCAGGGAGTGCACAGGAAGCACGAGCGTAGGAGGACAACATATGACGCCCTCCCGGAAATGTGCGACCATGCTGTAGCTGTCATTCGGCTATAGCGAGGTCGTGAAGGGGTTAAAGAGACTTAGGAGAATTCAGTAAAGCTGCTGCGCCACGTTTCTGGCATTAATTGCTCTTGTTAATGTATTGCGCCGAAATCAAGAAACATCTGTGACAGTTTTGGTTCTAACAGTGACTCGTGTACCAAATTCAGGTAGTTCTAATTTGCACCATTTCTACATTGTGGCGCAATGCCTGCACCAAATTCAAAATAAAATACCAACAGTTCATATCTTATGAAATTAGGGCTAATAAAGACCAACTCTTTTTTTCGTACAGAGAGAAAGAGGTCAGAATGTACCCACAAGGATACACTATATTGTCAAAAGTATTAGGACGCTTGCCTTTACACGCACATGAACTTTAATGGCATCCCAGTCTTAGTCTGTAGGGTTCAAAATCGAGTTGGCCCACCTTTTGCAGCTATACTAGCTTCAACTCTTCTGGGAAGGCTGTCCACAAGGTTTAAGGGTGTGTCTATGGAAATGTTTGGCCATTCTTCCAGAAGTACGTTTGTGAGGTTGAGAAGACCTGGCTTGCAGTCTCTGCTCTAATTCATCCCAAATGTATTCTATAGGGTTGAGGTCACCCCTGTCTTTATGGACCTTGCTTTGTGCACTGGTCCAAATCATTTGTTGCAGGGGGGGGAGGATTATGGTGGAGGGGGGGATTATGGGGTGCATGCAGATAGGTTCTAGCAATCATGTATAGCACAGATGGTAGGGGACAGCAGAATGTATACAAGATAGAGTAACCTAGTGCAATGATAGATGATGGTAGTCCCAAGAGCTAACAATCTATGCAGATGATAGGAATAGATTAGATAGTAATAGTCTTTGTAATATGCAGTAGATGATAGTGAAAGTATAGGTTAGGAAGGAATCCCCTGTGGGGTACTTATCACTAGATAGTTAGTAGTAGCAAGGTCCAGTAGTAAGGAGTGATCCGGTAGCGAGATACGGGATCGGCAGCGAGGTTCCGGTTCAGTTCAGGCAAAGGGTATAGCTAGAAGCTCCGGCAGCACAAGACAAGGTAAGGTGAACATGCGGTTTGATCGAGCAATGAGTGAGAGCAAACCGGCGATTGAAATAGCCGCTCATAGCGGCGCTCGGCGATGATGTCATTGCCCTTAAAGGTGTATGCGTTCCATTTGTATAGCAAGATGGGACGCAATGTTAGGAGAGAATTGGAAATAAGGGTACCATAGGTACCAGAACATTACAGTACCCCCCCCCCTTAAGGCCGGCTCCGGAAGGCCTCTAGAACTGTTTTTTTCCGGGTATTTTGAGTGGAAATGGCGAATCAGTCTAGGGGCATGTATATCGGATATATCCAGCCAGGTGTCGTCTTGGGGCCCATAGTTCTTCCATCGTACTAGATATTGGAGTCTTCTTCTATGGATATGAGAATCCAGAATCTCCTTTATCTCAAATTCTTCTCCGCCTTCAACTTGTACAGGAGGTGAGATGGTAGGCCTTATTCCTTGATTAGGAACATGGGGCTTTAGTAGCGACACATGGAAGATGGGATGTATCTTGAGGTCTGTTGGTAATGTGAGTTGTACTGCAGCTTTTCCAATAAGCTTCTCTGTTGGGAAAGGTCCCAGGAATAACGGTCCAAGTTTTTTACTAGGGATCTTTAATCTCAGATTTTTTGTAGAAAGCCAGACAAGATCCCCAATGGCATATTGGGGAGAGGGTCTCCTACGAAGGTCGTAGTACCTCTTTTGTTGGCTATGAGCATGTGAGATGGTGGTGTTGAGCAAACCCAGGGAATCCTTTATTTGGGTAAGATAATCAGAAGCCACTGGATTACTTGATGGCAAGATACGTGGTGGAAGAAGTGTGGGATGGAACCCATAGTTTAAGTAGAATGGACTTTGTTTAGTAGTGCTGTGGGTCGCGTTGTTATAGGTGAATTCCGCCAGCGGGAGGAGGTCCACCCAATCGTCCTGTAGATATGAAGTATAGCAACGTAGATATTGCTCAATGCACTGGTTAACTCTCTCTGTCTGTCCGTTGGTCTGAGGGTGGTAAGGAGAGGTACGTTTTCGCTCTATTCATAGTATCTGACATAGAGCTTGCCAAAACTTCGAGATGAACTGTGAACCACGGTCAGACAGAAGTGCTTTTGGAATACCATGTAACTTAAAGACATGTTTCACAAGTAATTCCGCTGTTTGTTTGGATGAAGGTAGTCTTCGGATAGGAGTGAAATGTGCCATCTTGGTCAGATGGTCCACTGACACTAAAATGGTGTTGAATCCTTTGGAAGGTGGTAGTTCCACTATAAAGTTTAAGGATACCACTTCCCACGGAACCTGGGGTATTGGTAAACTACAAAGTAGACCCGATGGATTTGTAGTGTCAATTTTGGACCTTGCACAGATGTCACAAGATGAAACAAACTTTTGTACGGTCGTCTTCATGTCAGGCCACCAAAACTGCCTAGTAAGTAGATTGAATGTTTTAGTCATACCCATATGTCCTGCCATAGGTACATCATGCGACAATTCCAAGATCTTGGTTCGCATAGTAGGGGGTATGTATAATTTGTCGTTGTAGTAGAGGAAGCCTTCTGCATCAGCATTTAGTTGTGGTGGAGGTGAATCCAGTCCTATGCTGTGCAAAATCTCTTCCTTCAGGGAAAGGACAACACCGATAATACGTTCATAGGGTATTATAGGAACTGAGGGAACCTCGGCGTAGCCATCCTCGGTTAATCGTGAAAGCGCATCCGCTTTTTTATTTTTGTCTGCAGGCGTGTAGGTCACTAGAAAATTAAATCTCAAAAAGAATAACGACCATCGTACCTGCCGGTGGGAAAGAGTTCTATTAGTCTGAAGGTATTGAAGGTTTTTGTGATCAATATATATAAGGATTGGCAATCGAGTACCCTCAAGTAGATGTCGCCAATTCTCTAATGCCAGTTTTATGGCTAGTAACTCTTTTTCACCCACTGGGTAATTCACCTCGGGGCTGCTTAATGACTTTGAGAAGAAAGCAACTGGGTGAAGTGGTGAAGTGTTTGTTGGTCGTTGTGAGAGAACTGCTCCTACTGCCATATTTGACGCATCTACCTCCAAGATGTATTGAAGGGATGGGTCTGGATGGCGTAGTATGGGAGCAGAAGTAAAGCTTGATTTCAACAAGCAGAAAGCTCCATTTGCTTCTTCTGACCATTTGAATGTTTTTTTTGTACTTGTGAGTTGTGTGAGAGGTCTCACAATGGCAGAGAAGTTCTTAATGAACCTTCTATAGTAGTTAGAGAATCCGAGGAATCTTTGTAATGCTTTGCGAGTTGTTGGCACAGGCCAATCTAGAATACAGGATATTTTGCTCCTGTCCATTTTAATTCCATTTTTGGATATAATGTATCCTAGGAATAGTACCTCCTCTTTATGAAATAAAAATTTTTTTGATTTAACATATAAGTTATGTGCAAGTAGTCTTGACAACACGAGTCTTACATGTTTTATGTGCTCAGGTAAGGAATGAGAATAAATAAGTATATCGTCCAAATATACTACAACACAAACGTCAAGCAAGTCTCTGAATATATCATTTATAAATCGTTGGAAAGCTGTGGGAGCATTACACAAACCAAATGGCATCACGGGGTACTCGAACAGTCCATATCTGGTTCTGAATGCTGTCTTCCATTCATCCCCGTCACGGATTCAAATTAAATTGTATGCCCCTTTTAGGTCCAATTTCGAAAAGTATGAAGCTCCGCGCACCTGTTCTATAAGTTCAGGAATAAGCGGTAAAGGATAACGATCCTTTATTGTAATGGTATTTAATTGTCTGAAATCAATAATAGGTCTGAGACTTGAATCCTTATTGCGGACAAAGAAGAGTCCTGCAGCAGTGGAGGAAGTAGAAGGTCTGATGAATCCTTTCGCCAAATTTTCATCCAAGTATTCCTTGAGATGAGAGAGTTCATCCTGTGAAAGAGGATAAACGTGACCGAAAGGTAATTTGCTATTAGGGAGTAGATCGATACAACAATCATAGTCCCTATGGGGAGGCAATATTTGAGCGTTTTTCTCAAGGAAGACCTCCGCCAAATCGTCATAACATGGTGGTATAATCTCATCTGACACCAGAGACAGGATCCTTCCATATGATGAGAGGTTACACGTGGTTTCACAGTAGTGAGAAGAGAAGGTTAAAGTTCCTGTTTTCCAATCGATGATAGGTTGATGTATGTGTAACCAGGGGAGTCCCAAAATAATGGGAAAATGTGGTGAGGTCAGTACATCAAAAGTGGTGGTCTCCACATGGGATTTGTCAGCAGTGACGAGGAGTGCCTGTGTCTGATTGGTGATGGGACCAGAGGATAACGGAATACCGTTAATGAAACTAACAGAGACAGGTTTAAGTTTTGAAATAATAGGTATTTTATTTAAGGTAACAAAACAAGTATCAATGTAGTTTCCACAAGATCCTGTGTCAATCATAGCCTTGGTGGTGATCCTAGTTTGGTCCCACTGTAATGTCAAATGAATAAAAAGATAAGGATTAGAAAAGGAAGTTGTTAGTCCCCCTAGCAAGACATTTGAACACTCACCCTCTTTTTTGCGGACAAGGGGACAGCCGCTTATCAAATGATCCGGGGATGCGCAGTACATGCAGAGATGTTCGGATTTCCTCCTGGCACGTTCGGAAAAGGTCAAAGGTGGACGTATCATTCCTACTTCCATAGGAGTAGGGTCAACAGGCGACATCTGAGAAGGTCTGGACAATGGTAATCTCATCTTCTCAGCCTTTCTTTCTCGTAGTTGTCTGTCAATATTGACACTGGTCTGTATCAGGCCATCCAAGGTGTCAGGTAAATCCGCTCGGGCGAGCTCGTCTTTAACGGCTTCTGATAGGCCGAGTCTGAACTGCGTTCGCAAGGATGTGTCATTCCACCCTGAATCAAGGGACCATCTTTTGAAATCTGCCACGAAGTCCTCAACAGGTCTACTTCCTTGTTTTAAAGCCCTCAATTGGGTATCAGCAGTACTCTGCTTATTGGGGTCTTCATATAAACTAGCGAGTTGCGCTAGGAATAAAGGATAGGAGTTAAGGAGTGGGTCATCTTTCTCAAAGAGAGAGTCTGCCCAGGCCCGGGGGTCACCCGTCAAATAGGAAATAGCGGTACAGACTTTGATTTGGTCGGTGGGATAGGTATGAGGTTTCAACAAGAGAAGCAATCTACATGCGTTTTTAAATTCACGAAATTTACTCCGATCACCAGTAAACACTAGAGGAGGGTTTACCTTAGGTTCACGGGGCTGGGCAGCAGAGAGCTGCGCAAGACGGCCAACCTGCTGTCTTAAAGCCTGATTTTCGTTTTTTACCTCTGTAAGAGCAAGTATCAATGCATCTACTTGTTGTTTTAGTTGCATTACTCGAGTGGACAAATCTGCTGAATCCATATTTTTTTTTTTTTTTTAAGGCTCGATCAATCTGTAACGCTCATGCGTTTTTCGTTAATGAATGGATTTGCAGCTGCAGAATTGTTACACTCAGTAGTCGTGTAGAGATTCTGTTGAACAACATATCCAACTCTCAGGACTTCATCACCGTGCACAGCCTGTTATGCAATATACATACACTCAATATGATGTTCCTGGAGTGATAGAATATATGATAGTATAGAGGTGAGAGACAGGCGATAGTATGGTGAGCACTCAGTAATAGTATTCAGGAGAGTGGTAGGTGATGGTAGTATGCAGATAGGTTCTAGCAATCATGTATAGTACAGATGGTAGGGGACAGCAGAATGTATACAAGATAGAGTAACCTAGTGCAATGATAGATGATGGTAGTCCCAAGAGCTAACAATCTATGCAGATGATAGGAATAGATTAGATAGTCATAGTCTTTGTAATATGCAGTAGATGATAGTGAAAGTATAGGTTAGGAAGGAATCCCCTGTGGGGTACTTATCACTAGATAGTTAGTAGTAGCAAGGTCCAGTAGTAAGGAGTGATCCGGTAGCGAGATACGGATCGGCAGCGAGGTTCCGGTTCAGTTCAGGCAAAGGGTATAGCTAGAAGCTCCGGCAGCACAAGACAAGGTAAGGTGAAAATGCGGTTTGATCGAGCAATGAGTGAGAGCAAACCGGCGATTGAAATAGTCGCTCATAGCGGCGCTCAGCGATGATGTCATTGCCCTTAAAGGTGTATGCGTTCCATTTGGATAGCAAGATGGGACGCAATGTTAGGAGTGAATTGGAAATAAGGGTACCATAGGTACCAGAACATTACACTGTGGCCACAAAGCAAAATGTATACACCCCTGTATGCTGCCTCTGAATCTAAGGGGGGTAACGGTTGGGGGTGGTAAAGCTCAACCACAGGGTTTTACTGAGCCCCCCCCCCCCCCTGCTAGTGTAAATGAACCCTTAGGGCTTTTATTGTACAGTATATTCAAAGTAATCAGCAATAATGAAAAATCGCTAGGTTAGTATAATTAAGTTTATATTTAGGTTAGTACAAATAACTAGGGACTAAGATCCCACCGAAGGTGCTTGGTATCTGAGGGCTATCAGGGGACTTTTAATGGTATTGTAGCTCAAATATATCACAACATAACTTTTGTAAAAATATATATAAACACTTTATTAAATTTTACATCTAAAACAACATAGATATACAACCAATAACTTTAAAAGAAAGACTGGCAATATGGATAACAGTATACATTCAAGCTGCTTATTATTAATGCATTCTAATGGATGGGGCCACTGGGGCTCCCCCTGCATCCATGCCCGACATGTTTCGCTGTTCGTTTCTTCAAGGGCAGATATAAGTGAATATATTCCTCTGTTATCTATAATATATCATAGAACATGATGTTAGTCACTTATACATACATTTAATAATTTACCACCAGTGAAATCCTCATGCCCCCCCCATGCCCCGCCCATGACCCATCCTGACCCAGCAGATGGTAGAGCCCAACCAGAGAGCATGCAATGCAGGAGAGTACTCACCCGGACGAGTGCAGGGGTGATATATACAGATATATGTAGTATATATAGAGTTGATGGTGCATCTAAGGTTGTTTGAAATTTTAAAGAGAGAATAGGGTGCCATGCTAAGGTTACAAGGCTCTAAGACCCCAGAGTGGATATAAGGAAAAAGCTGTTAACTGGTGAACTATTGTGCTCCAAGAAAAGTTTTATAACAGAATTTGGCTTACATGCCCAAATATTGCCAATCTGGGTCTAAATATTAGGATGAGCAGGAGGCTAGAAATGTGCAAGGCGTAGATGGTAGGTCACCATATCATGTTACCACCATTTTATAAAAGCTCCAGAGCCGCAATGGCAGCCGTGGCAGCAGGAAGGAGTAAGGCCCACCCATTAGAATGCATTCATAATAAGCAGCTTGAATGTATACTGTTATCCATATTGCCAGTCTTTCTTTTAAAGTTATTGGTTGTATATCTATGATGTTTTAGATGTAAAATTTAATAGAGTCTTTATATATATTTTTACGAAAGTTATGTTGTGATATATTTGAGCTACGATACCATGAAAAGTCCCCTGATAGCCCTCAGATACCAAGCACCTTCGGTGGGATCTTAGTCCCTAGTTATTTGTACTAACCTAGGTGGCAGTGCGCCCTAGGCGGCCGCCTAGTTTGCCTAGTGGTAGCACCGGCCCTGGATACCAAGCACCTTTGGTAGGATCTTGGTCCCTAGTTATTTGTACATGATTTTGGGATGTAGGTATCCTGTTAAAAGTATCATACACAATCCATTAAATGAAAAGGTTAGTATAATGGTTAGTGTTTCTGTCTCCAGTATGTACTGTATGTATGGTTGTAGTTTCAAGACTACTAAACCTTTTATTTTCCAATAATACAGTGCGACCAGGAGAAAAGAGAATAGAGGGTCATCATGACTAAGGGAGGAACAGGTCAGAGAGGGGTTAAAGAACTCTGTAGTGAGTGTGGTAGGGGCATAGCTTACCTGACTGGTGGCTGAGGGTCAGATGGGTAGGGTGGAGCCGCAAGGGTGGTCCAGTGCAGGGGTTGATGGGTAGTCATTACGGAAAGTTCAGGCGAGGAGAAGACTTTACCTCCCTCCCACCCTGTACTCTGGGTTTTGGTATATTGTGGGTTGGGGGGCAATTTTCTTTTCTTTTTTGTGTTGCTCATTTTATATTATAAAAAAAAAAAAAAAGAATTTGAACATTTGGCACTTTTGTTGCAGCAGCTGGGGGGGGGGGGGTCAGGGGGTCTTTGGAGGGTCAGTGAATAACCATATTGTTAAAGGATTGGAGGCCCATCTAGGGTATGCTTCCACCTGGTTGGTTGTTGGTGGTTCTCCCAGGAGCTAGGTTCCCTGGGGGAAAGTCTAAAATGTGTAAGTCGCAACGTCTTCAAGCCGGATGGGGTGCGGCTGAGCACATGGTCGATTATAGTCAGAAAGTGTGCCTTAAGGACACCCAAAGATTCTCTCCTGGTTGCATTGTTGAATTTACATTGTTGAAATTGTTCTATTTCTGTTATTTATTAATTTGTTAATAAATTGGCTACTGTGGACGTTTAAACCCACGTCACACAGTTTGTGTCTTTATTACAAGCTCGAGGACTGAAGGCTGACGAATCTTCTAGGCATGTTAAGGTTTAAAACAAATATTAAAACTCCTATCTTGTCTATCTTCATCTCCATCACACTGAACACTAAACCATTATCAAGAAAAAAAAAAAACAATGAAATGCAGTGCAGTAGTCACTTTTCATTTCTAGGGTTCTAAATATGTATGAGTTCTGTATGTCATGTCCTTGAAATTTAATTTATGGACCCTAAAAATGACACAAAAAAAGCAGGAATGCATGGCAGCAGCTCTAACTACAATACACTGATACCATCTTGGTGATACAGTATGCAAAAAAGGATATAGGGATCTGAAAAACTAGTTACAAGTTGTCAAGAATAAAACTGCTTTGTTGCAAAGTTGTATTAAGTCCTGTTAAATGTGCCTCTCTGTTCATTCTACAGTTCTTATCGGTGTTGGCATTGAAACTCTGCAAAAGGGACAGTTTCCAAGCCTGGCCTATTATTTATTGTGAGTATTGTGGTGTGTATGGTAAAATACATTACATCTAAACTTTGACTTTGTAAATTGACACACAGATTTCATTACCCCATTTACCCTATTTTTATGATAAAAGGACTTTCATTCACTCTCTACCACCCTTAAAAGAACAAGGCAGAGCAAAATAAAAAAGTTGATGTTGTTAAAGTGTACGTAAAGCCATTTTTTTGTTTTTCATTTTGGATAAAGTACAAAAGTTTTAAAACCACTGACAGTCTTTTATTGGCCATCTATGTCCCATTAGGGAGATTTCCCTGCACTTCCTCTTCTGTAGACCCAGCAGGACGTGATAAGATATCTTTCTATTGTGGGACATTCCCTCTTATGGCTGTGTGTTGAGTTATTTTGAGGGGACAGCAAATTTACACTGTTATACAAGCTGTACACTCACTACTTTACATTGTAGCAAAGTGTAATTTCTTCAGTGTTGTCACATGAAAAGATATATTAAATATTTACAAAAATGTGAGGGGTGTACTCACTTTTGTGCGATACTGTATATTGGAATATGTGTGTAATATTGAATATTACTTCAACAGCGCATATCCTGGAGCAGGATGGTGTGGAAAAGTGCTATGTGGGAAATTGTGTATTTGTAAAACTAAATTAGTGATACCAAGTGTGTTGGTAGTAACACCATATGTAGTCAAAGTATGACTGTGGGATTGCTGCTGTGGACAACCCTGAGGGTGTTTATATGACACTAAGTAATTAAGTAATATGATGAATATTACCCACAGCGCATATCCTGTAAAGTGAAAAAATATATTTGTAACACCTATACACTTTTCCCGTGTGTTTGGTTACCCAAAAAAGTGCAAATACTGTGCTTATTGTGACTTTGCAGCCAAATAATAAATATACACACATATAAATAAATAAATAATAGCTCAAATCATATAGTATCTAATACAAATGATGACCTTTAAAAAATCCTAAAAAAATATATATATATGCTAGTGTTAAAGGAACAAATATTCAAAAAATATTGTAAAGTGAATAAATATAGTGTCCATATAGTCCAAAAAATATTATTATTCCAAGGTGAATGTTCTAGCTTCAGTGACTGTATTTCAAACCAACAAACAAACAGTGCAATGGTGGTGACACCCTCCATGCTCCTGTGTGAATAGGATAGGCAATGCAAACTCACCAGATGTTGTTGACCCCCAATGTCTTACGGCAAGTGGGTCAATAAATCTTAAAAGGTGAGTATCCAGTGGAGTCCCAGCCATCCGTGTCCGGGTGGTCCTGGATCCTCCTATTGATACTGAATATTGTTTGGGGGTTCAAAGTAATTTTCTAGCAGAAAAAAAATATTTTTTTTATGTAAACAAAAAGTGTCAGAAAAGGCTTGGTCTTCAAGTGGTTTGAAGAGTGGGTGATGGGTGGCATAGGCTTCTAAGCTTCTAATGTTGGGCATAAAATGCCTGGATAGGTTAAACACCCCCTGACAGGGCTAATGTCACATGAACAGTCTTGTCACCAAAGACAACTTACCAGGGACAGGATTAATGACAAACCACTTACCCTTTCCTATGAAATCATCCTTCACTAGCTGAACCAACAAGATGTTGCTTTCTGACTGCCCCCATCTATCTAGTGAGAGCCTGCAGCATTCTAGGCCATTGGGTGAAGTTTTTCCTTTGCCTGGTTTATTCAGCAGTGTTACTCATCTCACATTAAGGTGACCAAATTTTTTAAAATTAAATCCAGGGACATATATATATATATATATATATATATATATATATATATATATATATATATACTTTTTTTTTTACTAGTAATGGTGGCAAACAGCGACTTATAGCGGGAACTACAATTTTGCTGCGGATAAATCAAACCCTAACTGACACTTTTGGCACTTTGTGGGAACCATTGACACCAATACAGTGATCAGTGCTAAAAATGTGCACTGTCACTGTACTAACGACACTGGCTGGGAAGGGGTTAATATCTAGAGCAATAAAATGGTTGAATGTGTGCCTAACAAGTGTTTTCTCACTGTGGGAGAGGTTCTTTCACTAAGGGAAGGCATAGATCCCTGTCCCTGCTTTGCAGGAACACAGGATCAATGTCTTCCATATTGACAAAATGGCGATACCGCAGAGTGCAGTACTGCCTGTGTACAGAACGATCGGCGGGTAATGGCAGACATCGAGTCCACAAGACCGTTGATACCGCAGAGCGCGGTACTGCTTGTGTATAGAATGATCTGTGGGTACTGGCAGACATCGAGTCCACAGGACTGGCTAATCGGCTCCGATACCCAGAAATGCAGGATCACGTATATATACATGATCCTGCGCAGCGCGACCGCCCTGTAGCAGTAACTCTGCTATGGGGTGATCAGCAACTGGTTAAGATTATCAGCATTGTGATAACACACAGGCAGCAAGCACTATGTCATGGCTCTGGCTGGCTCTGTCACAGTGTGTCACGTGACATGGCTGCTGGGTGCTGATGTTGTTAACTTAACAAACAGAAGAGGGTTCCCCCTAGGGGTGGGACTTTAGCAGCAATCACACTTCCAAGAAGAGTAAAATTAAATAATTTATTAAAGAACAATAAAATAGATCAAAGAGGATCTAGTCATTTACAATTTTACAACATATATAGAAATACAGTGTATGGGTGTAAAACCATAGTGGAATCAAAGTATTGCATATACTGTGGGGTATATGCTGAGATGAGGAAATACTCCAACCCAACACGTTTCAGGCGGATAAGCCTTTCTTCAGGGGTCTGGATATGGAGAATATTGATTTCCTAGACAATGTAGTAAATGGTATCATGTTAGTTACTGAATTGTAACGTGTGTGGGTAATAATCCTTATTAGGATATAACATAATAATCAATCAAAACAAACATAGAAGTGCATACCAGATGAATATTGAAGTGCAACAAGAGAGTCGCGGCAGGTAAGATCAAGAAAGAAGAAACATTATATGTTGTTAACTTGACCAATAAGCAGCCATGTCATATGACATACTGTGACAGTGCACTGCCAGCCAGAGCCATGATAGAGTGCCTGCTGCCTATGAGTTATGATACCATCCATTATGCAAGAGAGACAGACACAGTGCAATGTAGTCTATTTACAGACACCCCCAAAGCACACCTGTGTTAAAGCCTTGCAGGCACTGGCAGCCCCACGATCGGATCCGCTTCCCCTCTGTTCCTGCTGCTGGACACTGTCAGCTACCTCTCTCTGCCTGTCGCCGCAACCGCCCGTCTCACAGCCTCTCAAGTCTCATTCTCCGGGCCCCGGCTGCTACTGGGTGGGGAGCGAAGCTGAGTGGAGGAAAATCACTCCACTCGGAAAGGTAAGGAGATAGGCAAGCAGGCGGCTGGCCGGGACTTGAGCCAAGGAAGAAGAACATGCGAGCGAGAGCGGAATGGGCATGTGCCCGAGACTGAAGAAATAGTCCCTCCGCTCCAATCAGCACATGATCATCAGAAAGGGGCATGGATAATCGAAAAAATACACCCCCGGCCCTTCCCCCCTGAGTTAGTAGGAATGGCGGAGCGGAGGTGTGTAATTCAGAATTTTAATTTTTTTTTTTATTATTCTGCACTGACTGTCTTTGAAATTGCCCGGGCCCCTTTTGAAATCCGATCCGGGGACAAAACCGGGGACAGAATTGGTCCAGGGACAGTGTCCTCAGTCTGGGGACTGTCCCCAGAAACCAGAGACGTCTGGTCACCCTATCTCACATGGCCCTTCTAGCTCATTTTTACAAACCTGTGACCATGCATTTAGTCAGACAGGAACCCTTGGTAACTAGCATACCACCCTTTTTTAAACATAAATCTATAAAGGAGAGTCCCAGCCCTTATTACTGTTCATTCACCATGCAAAATTATTCATAAAAACAGTTTAACTAAAGCCAATCTATATTGCAAATTGATGTATGTCCAAATATTCTTTTGTTGATGAATATGTCTTCCACTGTAGAGAAACTCATTGAAAGTCGGGCTCGGAAAAATAATCAGGAATTATGTTTTTTTTTTTTGTTTTTTTTTGAGTAGTGCTTGGTGATTAACAAAAAGGCGTTACCCAGAAGGTTATGCATACCAAGGTATGCATACTGTATCAGTACATTTACTAAAATGATGATGTCCAACAACTGTATGCAGTGTGGAAAAATTGGCTCTAAAATATTAGGAATAATCATAATAAAGTAGGCTGGTCCTATTATTACTGATGCCACATTTATTATTATTATTATACACACATGAACAATAATGGGTGGTTGGGATTTTTAAGGTATCAAAATAATGTACCCATACAACTACAATACATTTTTGGAAAGAAAGGGGAGGGGCGTATAGAGGGGGGACTTTCTAAAGGGGTGCCGTCGTTAGACCAATATAATTAGAGAATTTATGTAAAAACGAATATTTTATTGAAAAAAAATAAATATAAAAGTATACTGTATTATCAAACAAGATGAAACAGTATCACAATAAACAATTAAGAACATGTAGATACAAGCAAAATCGTAGTAGACTTTTTAGACAATTTGGCTTACATATTATTATACATCTGTTTAAAATAACGTAAAAATATACTGAATGATTCAACTAGATTGACAACAGATTTAATTATGCCTAAATAACTAACCTTTTCTAACCATTGCTAGAAACATCTCACATCAACTAACAGTAGAAGAGATACTCCACAGATGGTTGGTGGTATAATATTAGGCTATATCAGTACTGTACCCCTGTGGTTCTGGATGTACAGGAAGTCATGGGGACAAAAAGGAATAATCTGCATGGCTTTGCCCACTGTCCAGAAAGAAGAAATAACCCCTATTTTTGGAATATGTGATGGAATCACATTTTTTTCCTCTGTGGGTTGAACTGGATGGACCTATGTCTTTTTTCCAACCAGACTATGTAACTACGTGAATACTGTTTGTTTTAAGAATTCTCTATTGTGCTATACTTTATATGCATGAGTGCAGAGTCTGTATTCTTTCATTATCTCTGTATTTCTGCTACAGGTTTTCATCAGCAGCAGTAACATTCTGTGAAGGGGCTTTCTTTATACACATGTTTCTCGTGCACTGTATCAGGTAATACCTGTGTCCGTTCAATAATATAGAAACCTCCTTTTATGTCAAATACTGTTTTTGTATATAATGTAATAAAAACATGTGCCTCTTTAAATTTAGGTCGCAGTCCGAACCCCGTCTTTTTGTATGCTTAAGGAAAACAGCACGAATGGGAGGATTTCAGAAATTCCTGGGGTATGGCATACTGTCAATAGCTTGCTTCCTTCACCCAGTACTGGTCTGGCATGTCACAATTCCAGGTACGAAAAGTAGAATGTAGTACCCCTGCCTAAGGTTAGGCAAACCTTCTAGGCAAACCCTTCCACTTTAAACCTCTGTCAGATATTTTTTGTCTGTGTTTCTATTTATAAGTTTTACTCTAAAGCCTCGTACACACGCACCGATTGTCGGCCGAACGATCGGCCGTCTTTTGCCCAGTGTTGTTGTGTTGGTTGAAATGTGCTCCAGACTGCACACAAATTTTGTCGGCCAACAACAACCAACTGCAGAAGTGATGTCATGTCCTGGTTTACTTTCCGTGTGTTTTTTCTTCTCTGAGCATGCCCAGTCTTGCTCATCTGACTTTTGTCGGCCAAAATCTGTACTGACTGACGAACAATCGGCCGTTCTGGTGACGGCCAACAACAATTTTATAGCATGCACACCAGATTTTGTTCGGCCGAAAAGTCGCAGTCGGTTGTCGGAAGCATCATACTAACAAGCCGACAATGGGCCGATCGGACGTTGGCCGAACATTTACGGCCAACAATCGGTACGTGTGTACAGGCCTTAACTTTCTGTCCAGGGACCACTGCCACTGGAAAAGAAAGTGATGGGAAATCTACAATTTTACAGTTGACTCTGGAGGTGAGGGGACATATTTCATTAAGGACACTTGTTCCAGTGACAGCTGTCAAAGGTTGGACTTCCCCTTACTAGAAATAAATCTTTCAATAGTGGGCCACTTCAATTTTTTTGAGCTAATCAATGGGGGTATTAAATAATGAATTATGTTCAGGACACAAAATCCACATGCTTCTAGTGCATTCTCTGACAGGCTGTAAACCTTTATAGTCCCTTTTTCACATGAGCTTATCGATTAGTGATCGTCCGATAACGGTTTTTCGTTACCGATATTTTGGCCAATGCATATCGGTATCGATATTGGCTGATATTTTCATACATTTAAAGCATTTTATTTTTATTTTTTTTACTTGACAGATACTCTTGTGGAGGGACCCCAAACCCCTCCTCTGCACTTAAAAGCATTCAAAACGCCAAGTTTGGCTGTTTTGAATGCTGTCATTTTTTTTAATCTGGCCCCAGTACCCGGAAATTATGTCATGACATCACTTCATTGCTTATAATTTGTACATATGTGAGTGGCATATTCAATAACATTTGTAAATGGAATTATGCAATGTGACATCATTTTATCCTTACCTGAGCAATATTTGGAATATCTGCATTATCGGCCAGTTCTGGGACGATACAGATATATCTGCAAAAGTCAATATCGGCCCTCGATATATCGGCCTTGCCAATAATTGGCCGATCCCTAGTACCGATCCATATGCCCTAGCAAATGGGCCATCTTCACCCATGTGGAAAACACAGGTGTACTGTCCAAACCTGTGCAGGCAGTCCTGCATGGATCTGCATGCAATAACTGTGCATCTTGCACAGGTGAAGACAGTCCCTTTGCATGGGTGTACATATCGGTACGCCCGTGTAAATGTACCCTAAAGAGGTAATAACGGAAACCATAAATGTAAGGGCACAACAGAGACCCCTTTGGACAAAAGCATTGCCATTCTGGGTGTAGGGTAGTGTTAGATTCATTAGCACATTTAGATACACTAAACAGATTAAAGCCCAATTCCAACTAATATTTTTTAAGTTACAGCAGCATTTTTTTCGGTTAGGGGAAACATTTTACATAAATAAACACTGATCATTGAAAGCACCCCTGTTAGGGGTAAATGCTTTGAATCAACCTTTAAGTGGCTACATCTGCGGGAGAGTTTAATTTGTTGAAAAACAACAGACATACTAGCAGGATCACCGGCTGAAATTAAAGGAAAGAAAGTATTAAAAAGAAAACTAATGTAGCCGCCACATCTAAGTACTGGTAAGCTGCAATACAATAAATATTTACTTTTGGTTGGCTGCCTGGAAAGAACACAGAAAGTTAAGTACAGCCCCTATATCCATGGACATTGCAGGCCATTATAACAATTTCACATAGTTAGGGATATTACTATTTACCAGTGGATTGCTACAGACATTGTTAGGCATGATTATCTCAAAAAATAGCTTAGGGTATTACTTCATATTACATTTTACCAGTAGATCACCTAGGCATTATATAAGTTATCCATTACATAACAATTAACCATTATATGATTGGCATTCAATACACCAGAAAGTTTGCATTTATTACCACTAGGCCACAAAACAATAATAGGTAGGTTGTTAGACGGAGCAAAAGCAAATCTGCACGTAAACCACAATTCTGAATGGATTCAAGAGAATACCTTATTCGAAAGATAAGATGTGTTAGTGAAAAAGTAATTAAAGTGGGCATTCTGTAACCACATCCAAAGGGTCTTTGTAACGTTACTTTGTAATTTAGATTTTGGTATATTTTGGTACATTTCAATATGTTGGTAAAATTATGTGGTTGATTTATTAACCACTTAAGCCCCGGAAGATTTTACCCCCTTCCTGACCAAGGGGTATTTTGCGATTCGGCACTGCGTGACTTTAACGGACAATTGCGCGGTCGTGTGACGCTGTACCTAAACAAATTTGACGTCCTTTTTTTCCCACAAAGAGCTTTCTTTTGGTGGTATTTGATCACCTGTGCGATTTTTTGATCATGCGCTATAAACAAAAAAAAAGCGTCAATTTTGCAAAAATAACAATATTTTTCACATTTTTTATATGAAATTCCCCCCACAAAAAATGTAAAAATCTAAATTTTTTAACATTTTCGGCCAATTTGTTTTATGCTACATATGTTTGGTAAAAAAAATCGCAAAAAGCGTATTTTGATTGGTTTGCGCAAAAGTTATTGCGTTTACTAACAAAGGGAAAGATTTTTGTCATTTTTGTTGTTTTTTTTTAACGCATAATGGCGGCGATCTGCGATTTTTTTGCGGTACTGCGACATTGCGGCGGACAGATCGGACCCTTGACTGACATTTTTGACACTTTTGGGGTTACCAGTGACATTTCTACAGTAATCAGTGCTATATATATATGCACTGTTACTGTAAAATTACACTGGCAGTGAAGGGGTTAACTTTATTTGAGAGGGAGGCTGTGTGTGTCCCTAGGGGCGTGATTCTAACTGTGATTGGCTGTGGCTTGAGGTGTAGGAACAGTGATCAACAGTCCTACATAGTAGAACCGTATGATCATTGTTTCTACACAGGGGAGAATGACAGGCGGCTTGTTTACACTAGCCGCCTGCCTTTCTCCCTCTCCCCCGACGATCGCCGAGTGACCGGCGGACATGGGGTCCGCCGGTCACATGCGCGGGGGGTCCGTGACCGTGCGGGAGCGTACTTCCGGCGGCGCGCGCTCGCTCCCCCGAGCCTCACAGGCTAGCGACGTAGACCTACGTTGCTCTGCCTGTGAGGGGCTGACTGCCGCAGTAAATATACTGTGCGCAGTCGGCAAGTGGTTAAGACCTCCAGTCTTAATAGTGCAACATCTGGTGCAGCTGTGCATGGTAGCCAAACAGCTTCTAACATCAGCTTGTTCAATGAAGGCTTAAGTCTGGGCAGGGGTAACTACAGGGGTTGCAATTGCAACCGGGCCCCATGCTCCAGGTTCACTTGTGTTCTGCTGTCTCTGGGCCCCTGTGTGCTCCGCTGGTCCCCCCACCTACCCCACCCCACTGTGCTCCCTTCCCTCTCCTGCTGGCTGCTGCAGGGGATGTGTCACAATAGAGAACCAGGAAGGGGTCGGTAAATATGTAATTTACCAGCTCCTTCCCTTTCTGAATGGACAGAGTCATTGTCAGTAACATTGTAAAAAAATAAAATAAAATGATAAAAAATAATACAATTAAAATACCAAAAAAATCGCAAAGGTCACACTTGCAACTAGGCCCTGGCAGCCCCAAGATGTCAGGAAAGGGGTCTACTGCAGAACTTGTGAAAGGGTCCCGCCGCGGGACCATAATTAATGGCCCCACAATGAGAATAAAAGGCCCGAGGATCAGTGGGAAGAGCCCCAGGCTTAAAGGGAAGGGCCCCGGCCAGGAGTCCAGGGGGCCCTTCATGGTTTCTTGCACCGGGCCCTGAAGTTACTAGTTACACCTTTGAGTCTGGGTTCACACTGATGCGGTGCGGGAACCACAGCGATTCCTGTGCAGGTTCCCACACCGCATCAGAATCACAGGCAGTTCACATTTCCCTCTATGAACTGCTGTGGGAGTCAATTTAAAGTTTATGACACCCCCAAATTGGTTAGCAGAACGCAGTGCGACCTGTGGAAATGGATGGAATCAGATCACATGGGTCTGAACACCCATACAATCCTATTCCAGTGTGGACAAAAGGGTCCTGTACCTTTTTTGTGCAGATCCAGTTTAATGTATGGCTCAGTTATTATACATTATCCAATTAATGTATGGCTCAATTCGCACCGCACTGAATTCACATGTCATTTGTACAGAAATCCAACTTAGATTCCTGTACAAATGACATGTGATGTAGTACACCGCATCAGTGTGAACCCAGCCTGACAAAAAAAGTGGAAGCTGATTGGTTTTCTATGCAGAGCTGCACCAGATTTTTCACTCTCCTGTTTTAGTAAAGCAAACCCTGTATGTCTGCTGAGCTTTGGAGTGTTTAGCTTGTAAAGATATTTTCCTGGTGCATCATGGCAGCATACACTGGGTAGTGGCTCCACTTTTACAACTTGATAGGACTGGTTACCTTAAAGCTTTTTGCTAGGCCTCAGCCCAGCATTCTCTTTTTTGTCCTCACCTGAATGGGACTGGATGGATTGTGTACTACCACTTACCGCATTCGCCCCAGCCAGGCTCAGCCCTTTTTGGGTGGAAGTCCCTATCCTGTACAACCTCTAAACAAACTCTACAGAGGGAACCCCAGTCTGGTGGTCCTGGGGGTTGTGCTGTTTAGCATTGAAAAATAACCAAAAGCAAGCCTGGTTCTCTGCAGTGGTTTGCCTTTACTTCATTCCTTTTTTATGTTTTTGCTGTTGTTCTCCTGAGCTATGTAGTCCTCCTGTGTTCCTCTGCCCTTTTCCAAGATGGCGGCTGTGCGTCAGGGCTTCTGAGTAGGGATGGGCTGTGTGTTCGAGTCTAAGGTAAGTGCGACTCGAACATCAGCTGTTCGCTGAACACACGAACAAATGGGGTGCTCGGCGGGAAATCCCCCCACCGCTGAGCGCCCCACAATGCACTGTGCTCTTGCAGTGCATTGATTGTGGATCATTGGCCAAAGTATACACGTGATTTGTATTTTTTGGCCAATCACAGCACAATGTACTGTTAGAGCCATGATTGGCCATAGGCAGAGTGCCTTTGGCCAATCATGGCTCAGGGGCTAAGTCCATGCACCGCACTATATAAGGCTGCTGCTTACATGGCAGGCGTGTATAGTGCGTGACAATAGGGATTAGGCAGGTAGTTAGTGGATAGTGTGTTGAGTCAGTTTAGTGCAGTTAGTGTAGTGTACAGGTATACTCCACTTTTAAAATGTATGGATACGTTGAAGTCCTGGGTCCCCTCTCAGTGCTCCCCAAGTTTGGTGTCCCTGTCACTATGGTTCATGAGCAGTGCCATGTCAAGCTGACCAACATTTCCCATAAATGCTAATGTTAAAGGCAGGGAGCAGTGTCATGTGAAGTGGACCAAGATTTCCCATAGACGCCAATGGTAAAAACAGGGAGCAGTGCCAAGTCAAGCTGACCAATAGTTCCCATGGATGCCAACGGTAAAGACAGGGAGCAGTGCCATGTCAAGCTGACCAAGATTTCCCATAGTTGCCAATGAGCACTGAAAGCTTAAAATTGGTGTGAGCAGGAAGGGAGAGAAAATGCCTTGTATTTAAGTGGTTAGGGGAAACCCTATGACAGAATAAAAAAAAAAAAATGGCGTGGGGTCCCCCCCAAAATCTATACCAGGGAGTCTGGTATAGATTTTAAGGGGAACTCCACGCCAAAATGTAAAAAAAAAAAAGCGTAGGGGTCCCCCAAAATCCATACCATTCCCTTTGGGTCTGGTATAGAATTAAAGGGGAACTTCATAAATCCCTACCAGACACTTACTGAGCAAGCAAGCGAGCGCCACCTCCCCCCCCCCCTGAACATTTCCCACCCCTCCCCAAGTCAATGGGTATCAGGTACATCATATCCGTACCCATTAACCAAAAAAGTGTAAAAAAAAAATAAAAAAATATTGTGCCTCGATGTAAATCCATCGTCAATCACGGTACCCAAAAAATAGAAAAATTGCAAAAAAAAAATGCTTCGCCTCCTAAGAGGCTACCCGCCGTATGCCCGATCTTCAGCTTTAACCGTTGGGACCAATCCTATTTAATTTATTCATAAACGACCTAGAGGATGGGGTAAACAGCTCAATCCCCGTATTTCCGGACAATACTAAATTAAGCAGGGCAATAACTTCTACGCAGGATGTGGTAATCTTACAGGACGACCTGAACAACATAATGGGATGGGCATCTACATGGCAAATGAGGTTTTAATGTTGAAAAATGTAAGCTAATGCATTTGAGTGCCAGAAATACAAACGCAAGTTAATCACTAGGGGGAGAGCCTTTGGGGAAATTAAAGATGGAAAAGGACCTGGAGGTCTTAGTAGATGACAAGCTTAGCAATGGCATGCAATGCCAAGCTGCTGCATGCAAAGCCAACATAATATTGGCATGTATCAAAAAGGGGATTCACTCCAGAGAAAAAACAATAATTCTCCCACTCTACAAGACTCTGGTCTGGCTGCATCTGGAGTATGCCGTCCAGTTCTACACACAGCAAACTTGACATGCCAGGCATGAGGGATGGTACCCTTATGGTAGGGGGCATCAAGTAATATACTGACTTAGGGAAAATTATTTTTACCCAGCAAATGTACTGTATTGTGAATGTTGTTGAGTGAATATTGGCTGTAAGCATGAAGAATTTGCTAATAAATCCCTTAATAGGATGTTCCTTAGGGGCCTAATAGACAGTGAATGTGACTTTCACCAAGCATTCACTGGTAAAGAATCAATCACTGCAATTAAAAACACATGCACCAGGAAGTGAATGTTTTACATTATGTTTAAAATACACATGCAGTGAATGTTTGGTGAATGGCAGATTTACTCTTTTTTTATAAATATACTGTTTACAGAACATTACACATTTCTCCAATATTTTTATATTGTATTTAATTAGTTAACAAAGAATACTTCCTGGGGTCAAAATAAGCATCTCTAGTATTGCATGAAAATTCTATTCTTGCCTAGTTTTTTAGGAGGCCCAGCTCTGGAACAGTTCTGATCCAAGTACTTGGTTTACTCACTCAACAACTTAAGTATTTAAATCCCTCAACTCCTACTTTGGCGGTCTTAGGGATTCCCCCAGCACTCTGGAAGGTGAATGAATTCAGTGTAAGCATCAGCGACCATTCGTTCGTAATAATTTAACTGTTGTCAGGAGAATAATATTAACATTTTGGCTGCATGACAGTTTCTCCATTTTAGAAGAAATATGCATTCTCAAAAATCATTGTACATAATCCAGGCATACAAGATCAGCTATGGGTTTAAAAGAAAAGTAAATGAAAAAAATAACCAGCAATTATTTAAGTATATATGTCATATCTTCCCTATAAAGTTCATTTTAAACATACCTTTGGTCAAAAATTAAAATCATATATTCATTTTATTGTTATAAACCAAGTGTGTTGAACTAGATCAAAAAACAAACAGAATGTAAAAACAGTCCCAAAATAATGGTGCAAAAGTCCATACTGTGAGAGAAAATGCTTTTATGATCAAAGTGTTCCACCAAGAGGATCTTGAGCTGTGTTCCCACATCAAATAGAGTTGCCTTCACCAAATGGACACAAAATGCTGGCTTACCAGATGTATATGAGTACTAGAGGAGTCATAAACAGCATATGATATAATAATCCATGCAAGCAACGTTTCCCACGTTCTTCGTCAGGCTCACATATTGGCCGAAATAATAATTTATAGTCCATATAGATCTTCCTTTCGCTAACAATAGCCATATGTGCTCAAAAAGAAATAAAAGAGCATACGCTCCACATAGTGTGAAATCCCCTTGGAATATTTATTAAAGCTTATATTGCACTTACAGGTACATACTGTATATAAGATTGATTGAGAAATATTGAGAACAGTTCTGGCATGCACACTTCTGAATCACTTCTGGTGGCGTGGTGAAGTCAACATGTGGCCAATCACAATTTCCATGTTTTCTTTCAATTTCTTCTAGCATACTCCTATTAATCTGAACAAGTTTGAACACACCGGCTTCCTTGAATTCTGTGGCACACTTTCACTATGTCCTTTGAGTAGGCCTACAGGAGGCTGAGAAGGGGTATGTCACTACTGGAATTACTGCTTGAAGGCAGCAAGGTGTGACGGGATATGTAGTCCTTAGAAATTGAAAGTAAACAGAGTAGAAGCTGCAAAGCATGTTGGAAATTGAGGACATTGTGGAGATGGCCAGCAGACCGGCAGCACTAACAACATGAAAGTATATTTTTCCAGAAAGCTTTAAAAAATATGTAATGTTTGTATTGCTATTACAAACTGATAGTATATAATGAAAGTGTATGCTAGGACTTTGGAACACTTTAAAAAAATCTATTGTTTAAATATATTTTGTTTAGTTTTTGGCTTTCTGGACCAATGCACAGCCCATTATTACACTTTGTAGAAAGGTAACCACACCCAAGGCATGCTTGACCGTTCCATTAAGTGTCTCCACTGAGAGCACCATAGTAGGGTAGTCTTGAGCATCCCCAGGTATACAGTATTCCCATTTAATCTGAGCCAAATTTGGAAAGGTGACAAGGCTTCCTGAGTCTAATATGGAACCACTGGTCATCATAGGTGTGCACAGTCTATTGCATTAGGGTGTGTACCCCAAAGCTCAAACACACACACACATATCCATATATATATATATATATACAGTATATATATAGAGATAGATAGATAGATACCGTATTTATCGGCGTATAACACGCGCCGGCGTATAACACGCACCTCAATATTTGGTGAGAAATTTCAGGAAAAAAGCATAAATTTAAAATAAACAGCTTTGAAATCATTTTTTTTAATCAAATGACATCTCGCCAGTGCCCATGAATGCAGCCTCATCAGCAGTGTCCAGCAATGCATCCTCATCAGCAGTGTCAATATATGCAGCCTCGCAAGCGCAGTGTCCATTTATGCAGCCTCGCAAGCGCCATTAGAACTATCCAAATCTGTTTTAAAAAAGGCCGGGAAGCAGCGCCGAGAGCAGAAGGGGCGGGCCAGGCCGAGGAGAAGGAAGGAGGAGCTGTCATAAGAGCAGAAGGGGGCAGGCCGGGCCGAGGAGAAGGGAGAACAAGCGAGCGCAGTCATTGGAAGTCCCGCCTCCTCTGCCGAGACGTGTGACGTCTGTTATAGGCGGGAATTCTTGCTTGTTCTCGTTAAACAGTCCATTCTTGGACCTTCTTCAAACCCGTTAAAATGAAATTTTAATTTGTTTTATAAATGAGTAGTAACATCCTAATGCATGACTTGAAGACTGTAATATATGCATATTGTCTTTTCTAATATACGTGTTGCTGTTTATCTTAGATATGATACTACTGTATATACTTATAGTACAATTGTTGGATCCTGATGAAGCGCCCGCAGCGAAACGCGTTGATCCAGCAGTGAATCTTTACACACACCTCCATCTTTGGAGATATGTACCAAACTATGTATAATGATTGTGATTATCCCTACTGTTTAAAGCGTTTTGTTATATTCTCTATGTTTAAATACATTTTGATATTTTTATATATTTTTTGCTGCATATAGTGTTTGTTAGGCACAATTAAATCCCCCTTTGCCCAGATATGCTTGATTTTTCCCTCACGATTCCCAGTTCCTTTTCCCACTGCCTCCCTTGCATATCTGGACTTGCTATTATTCCCAGAACATAATAACCTCAGTAGACAAGTAAACCAAAATATAAAGGAACTGACAGCTGGTCTTTCAACTTGGGGACATTACATGAAGGCTGTAAAAAAGCAGACCTGGTCTGAGCATATGGTAACAAATACACCAGGACAAGTATTGCATAACTGTTGCAGAGAGTCAAGTATACAGCAAAAGAGCATGCTATAGGGTCTTAGGCAGCCACTAGACCATCACCTTTCCCAAATTGGGAGCACTGTAACAGGGAGCTATGGTGATCCAGGGTCCCCAGACGATGATGTATCCAAGTAGCCCACACTGTGTAAAATTTGCTATAACGATCCTTGCACTTGGTCATTCACTCCACCGCCTCCATAATGCTATTTTTTTTACTTTTTCTTGTATTTATTTTTTCATTTACAAAAAAAGGTTAATAACACATTTAAATTCAATTTCTTCTTGTATACAAGCGTCCCCTCACCCCCCCCCCCCCCCACACTCCCAACCAATATTGTTTTACCCCTTACTCTTCTCTTCTACTACTTTCTATACTTTCATCACCTCTCTAAATTTCCTCGTTCTTTTGAATTTCTTCCATTTTTCCCAGATGGTGTTAAACCTCCTATATTGATTGTCTTCACAGCTACTCAAATATTCAATTTCATATACATATTCAAATCTTTTAAACCACTCTTTTATCATGGGGCTTTCTGGCTTTAGCCTTTTTTTTGGTATTACCCCCTTTACTGCTTTTATCAAATGGGGCACTACTGTATTTTTGTTTTGTCTTATTGAACGGTTTGTATTATGAAATAGACATACCCATGGATTGTCAACAATCTCTATGTCCATGATCTTCTTTATATACTGCTGTACTCTCTGCCAGTACTCCCGTATCTTTGGATACTCCTACCATATATGCGCCATTGTGCCTTTCAGATCACACCCCCTCCAGCACAATAGAAATTTTTACGGTTGATATTTGTGTGCTTTCATGGGCGTTATATACCACCTGGCCAAAAATTTATAATTAATTTCTCATTTCTCCTGAGTTTATATCTACCGCCGAATTATGGACAGCTTTCAAGACTTTACTTAATTGTTGTTCCTCCAGCTGTGATCCCAAATCTTTTTCCTACCTTTCAATGAATGGCAGTATTCTTGGCTCTGCTATCTCCGTAAGTATTTTATAAATCTGAGAAATACTTTGTTTTGAATTAGTCTGCGAGTTACACAGTCGTTCAAATGGAAGCAATTCCTCTTCTGACCTAATGGGCTGAGGTAATGTTGTTATAAGGTGCCTTAGCTGAAAATATCGCCATTCATTCAAAATCACTAGTTCCCTTCTGTGTGTCAATTTTTGATATGAGCATAACTTTCCGTTTTTCATTATATCCTTTATTTGTGCTTTTTTTTTTTCTTCCAAAATTTGTGCTTTTTTTAATCTACTGTCCAATCACCAAATTGTGCTTCGTTTCCTGGTAAAAAATATTTTTTCCCTGTGAGTGAAATAATTGGTGAATTATAATCCCATTTTGTCTATAAATTAAATCCCATACCCTAAACACATTTTTGGTTTTAAATTTGTGTGTATTAACCACTTGCCGACCCCAGCACGACTATTTACTGCGGCGGCCAGCCCCATACAGGCAAAGTGACGTAGTACCACGTCGCTAGCCTGAGAACCTCTAGGGGGTGAGCGCGCGCCACCGGAGGCTCGTTCCCTAACAAGTCCGCGCACGTGACCCGCTGGTCACTCGCGATCTCCCCGTGGAGAGGGAAAAAGGCAGGCGGCTTATGTAAACAAAGCCGCCTGTCATTCTCCCTGATCTAACTGCAGAGATCATACGATCCTGCTATGTAGGATCGTATGTCTCTGTGGTTACATCACTAGCCATGCCCCTTTACAGTTAGAAGCACGCCCTTAGGGACACACTTAACCCCTGCATCACCAATAACGTTAACCCCTTCCCTGCCAGTGTCATTTTTACAGTAACAGTGCATATGTATAGCACTGATTACTGTAGTAATGTCACTGGTACCCCCAAAAGTGTAAAAAATGTCAGTCAAGGGTCCGATCTGTCTACCGCAATGTCGCAGTCCCGCAAAAAAAAATCGCAGATCGCCGCCATTACTCATTAAAAAAAAACACCAAAAATGGCATAAATCTTTCCCTTAGTTAGTAAACGCAATAACTTTTGCGCAAACCAATCAAAATACGCTTATTGCGATTTTTTTACCAAACATATGTAGCAGAAAACATATTGGCCTAAAATGTTAAACAATTTTTAAATTTTTTGGGGAAATTTCATATAAAAAAATTGTTATTTTTTCAACATTGTTGCTATTTTTTTGTTTATAGCGCAAATAGTAAAAATTGCACAGGTGATCAAATACCACCAAAAGAAAGCTCTGTTTGTGGGAAAAAAAGGACGCCAATTTCATTTGGGTACAGCGTCGCAAGACCGCGCAATTGTCCGTTAAAGTCACGCAGTGCCGAATCGCAAAATAGGCCCTGGTCAGGAAGGGGGTAAAATCTTCCGGGGCTTAAGTGGTTAACATTTAACCTTCTATACTTATGTGGTACCCAGATATTATCACCCAACTGTGTCTCACTCAGTGTATTTTCCATTTTCACCCATGATTTATCACTTCGTCCACTCTACCACTCTACCAATCGTGATAAAACTGTGGCATTGTAATTTAAAATTGGGTGCCACTAATCCCCCTTGATGATTTATTTTTACTTAATATTGAGAACTGTATTCTCGGTTTCTTATTCTGCCATATAAACTTTGTTATCATTGCTTTTAATGTTTTAAAATAAGTCTGTGAGTTGTGTATTGGTGGCATCTGGAATTTGTAAAGAATTTTCGGCACTATCACCATTTTTACCATATTAATCTGTCCCATCCATGAGAGTGGTTTCGTTGTTATTATTTTTTTTTTTCTTTCTACTTTAATTTCAGGAATGGTATTGAATTTGCTTGATATAGATTTTTTAAGGATGGTGTTAAGTTTATCCCAAGATATTTTAGTTCTTTATTCCCTTAACCGCTTGCCGTCCGCCGCACGACGATTTACGTCGGCAGTCAGCCCCTCACAGGCTACGTCGCTAGCCTGTGAGGGTCTAGGGAGCAAACGCGCACCGCCGGAGGCACGCTCCCGCGCGGTCATGGACCCACCCCCGCGCGCGCGTGACCGGTGGACCCGATGTCCGCCGGTCACTCGCGATCGTCCGTTAGAGCAGGAGAAAGGCAGGCGGCTAATGTAAACAAGCCGCCTGTCATTCTCCCCTGTGTAAGAATAGTGATCATACGGTTCTACTATGTTGGACCGTTGATCACTGTTCATACACCTCAAGCCACAGCCAATCACAGTTAGAATCATGCCCCTAGGGACACACATAACCCCTCCCTCTCAAAAAAAAGATAACGCCTTCACTGCCAGTGTAATTTTACAGTAACAGTGCATATGTATAGCACTAATTACTGTAGTAATGTCACTGGTAACCCCAAAAGTGTCAAAAATGTCAGTCAAGGGTCTGATCTGTCCGCCGCAATGTCGCAGTACCGCAAAAAAATCGCAGATCGCCGCCATTACACGTTAAAAAAACAACAACAAAAATGACAAAAATCTTTCCCTTAGTTAGTAAACGCAATAACTTTTGCGCAAACCAATCAAAATACGCTTTTTGCGATTTTTTTTTCAAACATATGTAGCATAAAACAAATTGGCCTAAAATGTTAAAAAATTTAGATTTTTACATTTTTGGGGGAATTTCATATAAAAAAAATGTGAAAAATATTGTTATTTTTGCAAAGTTGACGCTCTTTTTTTGTTTATAGCGCAAAAAGTAAAAATTGCACAGGTGATCAAATACCACCAAAAGAAAGCTCTGTTTGTGGGGAAAAAAAGGACGTCAAATTCGTTTAGGTACAGCTTTGCACGACCGCGCAATTGTCCGTTAAAATCACGCAGTGCCGAATCGCAAAATAGGCCCTGGTCAGGAAGGGGGTAAAATCTTCCGGGGCTTAAGTGGCTAATTAAATGGAAATTATTTTTGTAAAACGAATTCTTCTTTCTTATTCATACATATTTTTAAAGCTTCAGATTTTACAGGATTTATTTTTAGGTTAGAAAGATTTCTATACCTTTTCATTTCTTTTATTAGGTTTGGTAGTGTAATTCTCACTTTGGATATAAAGAAAAATATGTCATCATTTATGCCTCTACTTTATGTTCTGCTTCTCCGATCCTTTACCCCTCCTACTGTATATCGCTGTTATTTCATATGGTAGCTAGAAGTGGCTCCTGCGATAACACAAATAAGAGGGAGGAGAGCAGACATCCCTGTCCTGTTCCTTTATGCATCGTGAACAGTGCAGACAGAGTTCCATATACCTTTACTGATGCTGTTTGGTGATTATATAGTATTTTAATCCGTTCATCTTTGGGCCCATCCCTATTGCTTCTATTGTGCTCATCATAAATCCCCAGTCTACCCTGTCAAATGCTTTTTCTGCGTCTATTGACAGGAGTAGCGCTGTGAGTCTGTCGCCACCTGATTTTTGCATTAGAAACAGAGTTATCCTTTCCTTCTCTCCTCACAATAAATCCTGTTTGATCTTCATGGATCCATTCAGGCATCAACTCCTTTAATCTTGTAGCTAATACTTTTGTATAAAATGTTATATTTGCATTTAATAGTGCTATAGGTCTGTAGCTCGAACACAGGGTTGCATCTTTTCCCTCTTTAGGTATTACTATGACATGAGCCAGCAGTGGTTCTTTCCTCAACCCCTTTCCTTCTCATAAACCTATTTATACAGGAACATAATTTGGGAATTAATTGTTCTTGAAAAATGTTATAATATCGAATCGTGAACCTGTCAGACCCTGGGCTCTTCCCTGTTGCTGTGTTTTTTAATGCTGATTCGATTTCTTCTTTCCTTATTTGCTCTTCTAATTTTTGCAACTTTTCTACTGATACTTTAGGTAGGTTTGCCTCTTTAATATATTCCTGGATTTTTTTCATTATTTCTAATTCTACTTCCTGTGTTCCTTTTTGTGTTACCGAGTACAGGGAGCTATAATAATTTTGGAAGACTTCTGAAATTTTTGATGTCAAATATACCATCTCGTCATGTCATTTTTTTCATTTTCCCTAAAAAAAATTCATCGATTTTAATTTTTTAGAGTTCTGGGTTTATTTCCCCGTTTATATCTGTCTTTAGGTACTCTATTAAATAATTTGCTTGTTTCTTGCTCCATTAACTCTTTTAATTCATCTCTTTTTGATACTAGGACCTGTTGTATTGCTGCATCTGATGTTTTTTTATGTGTTTGTTCTAGTTCAAATATTTCTCAAATTAGTTGTCCTTTCCCTCTTTTTTTTGGCTCCAATAGAGATTAAGATTCCCCTTATGTAAGCCTTATGTGCTTCCCATATACTGAGTCCAGCAATTTATAGTTCACCATAATAAATTCTAATCTGGAGTACGTCCCATGCATAAAATGTGTAGTCCCTAACACCTTGATGTTGTACCCTCCATGCATCCACCAACTGGACTTGATAGTTTCTTCTTCACCCTTCCAAGTCGATGGCTATCATTCGCCAATGCATGTGACGTACTATCTATTTGTGGATTCATGCAAAAATTGTAATCTCCCGCTAATATTACTATACCTTTTTTAAAGTCCATTAACTTCCCTACTACTTTCTTAACAAATATCCTTTTATTTAGACAGTATATGTTCGCCAGGGTACACTCCATCTCCTGTAATTTTCCCCTTAGAAACATATACCCTTCGGGATCTACTAATCTCTCTTCTAGGGAAAATATTATCTCTTTTGCAAACCCTATTGCTACTCCTTTTGCTCGTTTAGTTGTGGATTCTCCATAGAACCATGTCGGGTGTTTTGAGTACAATCTAATATTTACACTGTGTGATATATTTGTCTCCTGTAAGAAAATTAAACTTGCAGAATATTGCTTGATTTCCCTAAGAACCTTATATCTCTATGTTGGAATATTTAATCCTCGTACATTATAAGTTAGAATGTTTATTGTCATTATTCTCTGTCCTTCTCCTTCCCACCCCCTCTTCCATCTTTTCTCTCCATCCAATTTCCTTTCCAATCGAGACCCCTGCCTTGAATACTTGTTTTGAATAGAGTATAGGGGATTGGTTTGGAGAACAAGAGAGTATATTACTGGTAGGGAGATTCTAGTACTTGTAGCAAAATATAATTTCCCCTCATTCCCTCCCCCACCCTCCCTTTCTCTCCTTCCCATCACCCCCACCACCACATACCTCCCTTCCCCCCATACTACTATTTAGTAGAAATTGAGCTTTTGACCTTCTCTTGGTCATTAGGTAGTTAGATCTTCTCTACCTATCTACTCCTAAACTAGGGTGGAACTCTTTCTAAGAAACCTATTAAAAAAACATCCCTCCCTCCTTCAGGGTAAGGTGGCTCCGAGCCCACTTGGTGCTCTGGAATCCCCACCTTCTCCTTCACAATATAACTTTCCCCTTCACTACTTTCCCTTTCTGGTTTTGTCTGCTCTTTCTTAGACTAAATAGTCCTTTATCAGTTGTCTCTTTAGTTTCACATTTTGTTCTTCTTTGGGACCAGTTGCCATTGGTTATCGTCTGATAATAGGCCTTCTTTCCTTTTATTCAACCAGCTGGGAATTTCTATCATTGGTAACTCCAAATTTTTACAGAAATCTCGTAATTCCTCTGGGAATCTCAGTTTTGCTGAGCATCCATTCTTCCAGCCCACTAGACATGCTGGATATCCCCAATTAAATTGGATGTTATGTTTAATGTCCAGGTCGATTTGTGACTGATTTGGTGTACTCTACTGATATCTTTTCTCGTACATGCTTATTACTTCCAGTTTTTTGTTTCCCTCGAGCCCCCTTTCCGTGGCCGGTCTATCTGTGTTCCCATCTTGAGGCATGCATTTCTTTATAGTCCCAGGGCTAGCATTGACCTCTTCCTGATTTACCCCTCATTCTGGGTGTCTCTTTGCTTTTTCTTTTGTTTATACTCTTTGGTTTCAAGACCCCAAATTACCTATTTCTCCTGTTGTGCTATCCGTTTATCTCAAAAAGAGTGTTCACTTTATGTCCACAGTCTATAAATCTAAAGTTTTTAACTATTTTAATCCAGTCAGCCCAACCGGGAACCTGGTAATTTTGTCAGTGGATCGGAATGAGGCAGCATGCAGCATTTACTGTAAAAGGTGTGGCAGAATACTTTTTCTGTAATGACTAATTGGAATAGAGGGCACATGCAGAAAGAGGCACAGGGGAGAGTCTGGAACATCAATATCAAGAATTAACTTAATGTGGGTCCGAACATCCTGCCAAAAGGGTCGTATCTTAGGGCATTCCCACCGAACATGGGGGAAAGTACCACAAAGGCCACAGTCTCTCCAACACAAATTGGATATATTGGTGTAGATTCTAGACATCCTAGTAGGGAGGGACCTGTTCTCTTGCATCTTAGTGTCCATAGAGCTGATATGGGTCAAGTTGGGTTTCTGAAAAGTTGTCCCTCTCTCTCCCACTCTTGAATATAAAGGGGCTTCTCAACAGGTCCCTCTGATTGAAGCAGTTTATATAGCACCAAAATGGAGTGAGGTATTGGGTCTTTCCCCATACAAAGTTTCTTGACCTGTGTCAGTGTGGATGGTGGACAAATCGTAGGGGACTGAAGATAAACAAAGTGATGAAACTGTCTGAAACTCCATGTGTCTGTAGGAACATTCTCATACTGCTCTCTCGGGCAGCAAGTGAGAGAAGCCCTTATTCCTGGATAAACCTACCACATTGCATCTCCGGCAGCCATAACCTAAAAAAGGACAAGCATTCCCACAACTAATTACATGGAAAACCTCCCAGGGATGCTAAAGGAGAGATAGGTTATGAAAACGGTCCTTGCCTATTTATATTGTGCAAAGATGTAGTGCATGAAGGGAGGAAGGCAAGACAGACTCCGAGAGCATGTGTGCAGGGAAGCCATGGGGCTTGGGACAGGCTACGGCCCGACAGAAACTTCTCCAGAGGGACCCAAAGTTTATCCTTAACATGATGTTGCCAATCCAGTATTCTCTGCAATGCTATGACCTCATAATACTGGCGTATGACTGGAATGCCTAAACCACCTAACCATTTGGGGCGCTGCAATAGGATACATAGCATACATGTGCTATAAAATCACCTAAATATCCATAGCAACACACTAGTAAGTTTTTGTTTAGGCACTATGTCCATTGTCTAGCGTCCAGTTACAACAGTGCCACGGAAAGGGAAATAGGCACATTGATTTGAAAGCGTAAGGGAGCCTATTGACGCTAGATTGACTCTAAAAATGATTAACCCATTAACAGCAGATCAATGCGTGTGTAAACATCATGAGCGGCTGAGTAGTAGCTATAGTCTCTGGTGGTGGGGTGGAAGACACTCCAGCAGTCAATTAGATAATGGGTAGGGTTTGGCAAACAGTTTGGGTCAAGGAAAAGTTCAGCCCGAAAATGGCCTGTTCGCTCGTTCAGCGAACTGGTGAATTTGAAGGGTGTTCGGTGCGTGTTCGTTCTGTGCGCCGCACAGTGCATTTTAAGCCCTGACTGGGCCCTCAATTAGGGAACAGTGTATAGCTGGTTGTTAAGGAGCGGGGCCGGAAGCCGACCGCGGTGTCCTTAACTTATGAGTCATCAGCTGTCAATGGGCTTCCCCGCTGACAGCTAAATAAAAAACAAAATCATTGCTGGCAATAAAAAAGTGAAAAAATAATGGCACGGGGGTCCCCCAAATCCATACCAAGCCATTAAGACTTACCCCCCTCCTGAACCATACCAGGCTGCATGCCCTTAACATGGGGGGTGGGTGCTTGTTGATGAGGGCAAGGGCCTGGGCTGTGGCTGTGGGGGTCTGCAAGCAGGGGGCTTATTGGAATCTTGAAGGCCCTTTTAACAAGGGAGCCCCCCAGATCCTGCCCTCCCCTATGTGAATGATTATGGGGTACATAGTGCCCCTACCCAAAAAAGTGTCAAAAAGTAATAGAAACACATAGACAGTTTTTGACAATTCCTTTATTAAAAAATAAAAAACAAATTCCCCCCGTCATGAAAAAAAAACAATCCGCTATCAACTAATGCAAACCGCCGAATGCCTGGCTTGCCAACTGACAGTTCTTTTATAGGTAAGGGGTGAAGTCACCAGGTGAGGTCACCAGGTGGCCCCACCCTTACCTATATAATAACTGTCAAAGCAAGCCAGACATTTGGTGGTTTGCCTTAGTTGACGGGTCGGCAGTAGCAACGGTGTCGTGATTGACGATGGATCTACATGGGGGGGGACACTGTTTAATTTGTTTTTTTAATAAAGGAATTGTCAAAAACTGCCTCCTGTTTTTATTTATTTTTACACTTTTTTGGTGAATATGTAGGGGTATTATGTACCCCATACTCATTCACATGAGGGGGCTGAGATATGGGGACCCCCTTGTTAATGGGGGCTTCCAGATTCCAATAAGCTCCCTGCCCCCAGACCCCCACAACCACTGGCCAGGGTTGTGGGAATAAAGCCCTTGTCCCCATCAACATAGAGACAAGGTGCTTTGGGGTGAGGGGGCAGAGCTCACCCCCCCCCTTTCCTGACCTGCCGAGCTGCATGTTCGGATATGGATTTTGGGGGGAGGGGGGCCACGCCATTTTTTTTTTAAATTTTGGCATGGGGTTCCCCCTAAAATCCATACGATACATGAAGAGCCTGGTATTGATTGGGGGGGGACCCCCACGCCATGTTTTTAAACATTTTTCTATTGCCAGCAATCGTATTGTATTGCCGGCAAATTAAACGTCATTTCATAATATTTTTTTTTTTCATTAGAAATGTCAGTTTTGCTGCAGTAGGTTCTATCTACTTTACAGGCAGACTAAGGGGAACCCCCAGGCACTATATCTAAAAGAATTTTTATTTTATTTTTTTTTATTTAAGCATCATTAAAATCACTGCTGCTGTAACAATTCTCTTTTTTTTTTTTTAATTTGCATTGATGTCTCCCAGGGCAGTACCTGGACCCCCATGCCAAAGGGAGGAGGGGGGGGAAGGGAACACACATGAAGTGAGGGTAGGTAGGTATTAAGTAGGGAAGGACCATAGAGGGACAGAGGGGGGGGGGGGAGGGAAGGACACTTGGAGCAAGAGTCCGGGTTACTCAGAAGTCAACTGACTATAGGCAGGACAGTCCCAAAGTGTGTGACACCAGTCTATTATATGTAGGAGCAAGTCTTGATTAGAAGAAGACCCCCCAGGAAGGAGCAGTAGGTCACATTACCCCTGTAGAGCAAGTCCACTCAGGCATCTCCAGGAGAGGATGCTCACTGTAAAGCTTGGTGGGAGGATCTTGATCTGGGGCCAATCTGACCATGTCTATGAACTGGTTGCCAAGATTGAGGACGAGTGGGCACAGGGATATTCCGGAGAGGAGTGCCAGTCTGGTATGTCACATTTGTTTTCGGACCTGGCACAATATTCTAGTGTACTTTTTCACTGAATTGGGTCACCCATTATTGATTATTTATTCATTGATTCAATCACTCAGAATATACACAGCACAGCATTGTTGCACTTGGCACTTTATAAGTGTTTTATTACTCAGTCACGAGTCACTTGGTTATCTTATTTCAACAGCAATTAGGGAGACACACACCATATCTGTAATAGTTTTTATTATATGTTTTGCACTTTGACACTTTTTGGAAAGTGTATGGAATATTAAGAGTACATTGGCAGCGCCACACACCTTCTCTTATTTTCTAGAAGGCAGATGAAGTTGGGCAAAAAAAATGAGGCAGGTCATCCTTATCCCGTAGAGTGATCTGTTTGCCATTCTTAAAGAAGGAAAGGCTAAACGGAAAGCCCCAATGGTAAGTGAGATCCGCAGCACAGAGGGTATTAAGAAATGGTTTTATTGCCTTGCATTAGTGTGTGACAGGATATATCCAGTTAGAAGGATAGCTTGGCGATATCGAAGTCCACATGAGGAACATTACATGTAGGGAACATAATGTGCTCCCTTAGTGAATATTTGTTTAACTTACAAATAATGTCCCTAGGCTTGTCAGGGTCAGTTGATGGTTTTCGCAGGGCCCTATGGGCACGATCGATCTCAATATGAGCAGGGGTGTCCCGTTCCAAAATTTGTTTAAAGATGCCTTGTAAAGTGGGGACAATGTCCCTTGAGGAGGTAGCCACTTCTGTTTTATAGTCTTCCAGCTGGTCAAGTAATGAATCAATCTGTTTATCCTGTGCCATGCAGCGATCTTTTAAATCCTGTAGAGTAGGGACCATCTCATCCACCCTGGTTTCTAGGGGTTCCACTCTACCCCCAAGTTAAGTTTTTTCGGCTTGCAGGTTTTCAATGTCCTGTCTCAAGGTCTTCTCCACCTAAGTGGCGAATCTTTCTAAATCTTCCTTGGTGGGGAGAGACCAAATACATAAAATATATAAATAATTTAGGTACCATAGTTTTTTATAATTTCAAAGTCATGCATAATGTAAAAAAAAAAAAATTTCATTGCATCGACCACAAATTTATTCTCTAGGGTCTTTTTCAGAAAACATACTTTGTGGTGTTAAAAGTAAATTCTAGTAAAAATTTATATTTTAGCAAGTGTGAAAAAAAATGAAAAAGTTGCCCCAGTAGGCAAATGGCTAAAGTAGCGTGGCCTAACAAGTCAACAGCTTTCTGATCGGGAGCTGCCAAAACCAAGTGATCGGCTGTGTTCGATTGCTTGGTTCTCAGTGAAGAGGGGTCGGAGGACAGATACAGTATCCACCTAGGTAAGTATAAATAGGGGAAAAAATCAAACCCATACTTCTCTTTTAATTAATTTTATATTAATTAATATTATATTACAAATGTATTTTGGGATAGTATTAATCAATCATATTGGGTTGCTGCTGCTGTGTGTAAGGCATGCAATTTTGCAAAAGTTAGGTAAATGAATAGACATGCAATTTATGTAATGCCACACTATGGTGTCACTAACACTGTCCCCGAGAGTCATAATGCTCAGTAACTCCATGTCCATTCCTTTAAAGGAATGTTTTTTACGGAATGCAATATAAAGGAATTGCATATTTTTTATGTTACTCTTTGAGCTGCGGTAAAATGGTCTCTCCACATTGAACAATAATTTCATTGTTTGTCAATACAACGTTTTAACTTAGAAAAAAGCTATTACTGAAAATGATTGTTTAGCTCCCATTGTTTTCATTTGCATTCTGATTCCATATTCAAGATGCAAAGATAGGTTTTAACATTATCAACATTAACATAGAGTCATACTCTACCTCTCTCATATAACCTGTATCTGCTTTTGCAAAAACCGGTTCACTTGCTGTTGTCCCTCTATGGGGGTCTGGATGTCTTCAGGCCAGTCTGTTGGGAAGTTAAGTTATTCACCTCTTGTAGTAGCAGAAAAGTCTGTTCCTGGTTAGCTTTTGCAATTAAAAGCTGTTTTAGCAGCTGTCCGCATCCTCCTCCAAGTTGTAAGAGGGACAGGTTCAACTGGTATTGGCATTTTACATACCATGCACCAGATAGGGACACACAGAAACAATCCAACCATGTTTTTCTCAACTTTTTTAATAAAGGCTGCAAACCAATACAGTTTCAATGCAGGCAGCTTTGCACAGTCCATTACATAAAACAAAACATCTGCAAGTCTGAGCCACTAACTAAACCTATATCAGTTCCAGGCTAACAGGGTGCCCCCTAATGGGTTCCTCAATCAATCAGGCAAATATTCTACCTTTGTAGTGTTCAGCAATCAGCCGTTTCACCCAGCAGGAGGCTCTCAACAGAGAGAATGAGGTATCAGTCAGCTCACAAAATAAAATGTCTCTGCACAGCAGACACAAAGGTCTGATTACAGGTAAAATTTGGACTTAGGATAGAGAATTTTATCCCATCCAAAGTTCTATAACTATTATGATTTGAGAAAATAAGTTTCTTCCATTTCTTCAATTTCAGTCACAAACTCCGGAGTTTCTCACCATGTAAAGGTGAGAAAGCAAGGTCAAACAAATACGCAGTTCACAATTCTGCCAACCAGTGCCTCAAAATATATATAAAGTCTGTAAATGTATGTTTTTTTCTATGTGTCTCAGTATTCTTTACTTATTCAGTGTTTTTTTTGTTTTGTTTTATTTGAGGGATTAGAACTTGGATGGAGATTCAGAATTATGGGATGCCCACTTGATTTCAGAAAAATTCCAGGGACACCTTTTTCTTATATACCATCTATATACACTCCTCTGCTTCCTGCAGCACTCACTTGCTTGCAGTACTCCCAGCTGTATCACTCTAAAAAATATTTGTAGCAATGGCTCAATACAGGCAGAGACTTGCAGCCCCTATACTTGTAGAACGTTGGACTGACACAGCTAACACATTTCTAGCACTTCCTCCCATGGTCACTGAGCCCAGCACCACCTCTGTAGGCACTGCCAACCTGCCTTGCTGCAGCTGGCCCTCCTGGCTAACTTCTCCACAGTCCCCACAGGCCCCAGGCCTGAGGTCTCCCCCCCAGACTTGGGGGGCCCCCCTTGAGGGCCACCGACAGCCTCCTTTAGCACTTCATCTCCATCTTCCACCCCACTGCAACTGCTGGCATGAGTCATGGCTATTTATGAAGTGACCTGCCCCCTGTCAGCCCATTTGCTGGGGATTGGCTGGGACCCTAATAAATATTCCAAATAGCCCTTCCTAGCCTCCAAACACTACATCTGGAAGCTTCTCCAAGATTCCAGAAAACAGGGGGAGAGCTGCCTGAATGAGTCATCCAGCCTCCCTGAGTCACTCAACCCTGACCCAGTTTTAACCCAGGCATGACTCTCAGCCAAACAAATTTACCTACACTAACAGCTAACTATATACAGTACACTAGCTATAAGATGCTACATCTGTTATAATGTTGTGCTTTGTTTACTCAATGCAGCAGTTTCAGATATCAGTTGCACGATTTGCTGGGATTATACTCGAGGCAACCATTATGGTCTGAAACTAATCGAAAACAAGCTTCTAATTTGCATCAATATTGTAAATTAATATAATTTGAGTTGTAGATAAATGTGTCCTTTATGTTTGAGCACATTACAGGTTTAATATATTTTTATTCCCAAAATAGCCATGTGTGTAGTTCTTTACAGACAAAGAGTTCTGGATTAAACACAATTGGTGCAAATTCTGTACAATTTTGTACTAGAGACAGATGTGTAGAACAATTTAAAAGGCTAACCCACCTTTGCAAAAACACTGCCTATGGTGCCAGTAGACAAAAACAAACTGTGCTGCTATCAACAACAATTAATATGTACCTGCAATTGCTGTAGGCCATTTACCTCTCAAGAAGCCTGCCCAATAACTCCTATGGCTGACATTTCACCATCCTGCCCTGTTGCTAGGACATTGCTATGATAATTAAGCCATTGATGCTCGACACCATCATTACAAGAGCCTGTTGTTTCTAGGATTTAAACATCAAGCATGAGCGATACACTCATTGGCCACATTACTGAGCTCTTAGAGACTTTTAGATACATACACTTGCTTAAAAAAGTTACTACAGCCTTCTTACATCTGGCTTCCTGTAAGTTGCTGCATTTTGTTTTATATATCCTCAATTAAGCAGTCTGCACTTATGGCGCTTTCCACTGCATGGAACCGAACGGTTCGGCTCGCTTTTGTGCTTTTCCACTGCTGGTACCGCATGGTATGGTGTAGGAACGGTTCGGTACGGTACGGTACGGCGGCGCTTTTCCACTGCATGGAACCGAACGGTACGGCTCTCGAAAACAGTACCTACTCGATTGTGGTTCCAAGAGGTACCATACCCGGTACCATATCCCACAATCCTTTGCATGCAGTCACTACTAGCCACTGATTGGTCAGAGAATCCCACCCACCCCGTTGTTATCCCAACCACTTAACTTTAGTACTTTTTTAGTGGAAAAGCAAACCATACCATACCGTACCTAACCATTCCAACACCGTACCATGCGGTACCAGGAGTGGAAAAGCAAACCGGGCCAAGCAGGGCCAAGCAGGGCCGAGTAGAGCCGAGCCGGTACTTGCAGTGGAAAAGTGCCATTAGAGCGCTTTTCTGTTTTTCTTATATCTGTTGCAGAGTTTTTCTTTCACTTCTGAGAAAAGCTGCTTGGTGCAGCTGGACATTTTATCCATGTATGTTTTTCTAGAACATGCTCTTATGATCATAGAGGGCTAAGTATCATTGGCTGGAGAGTCAGCTGAAGTGTCATGGCATTGTCCTAGCATAGGGCAGGATGGGTGATCATGGAGGTTTTTCAGGCAGGCTACTGGAAGGGGTGAAAAAGGCCTATCACTATAGCAGATGCATTATTCAATTTTGTTCATGAATGCAAAGTTTGTTTTTATGTACTGGTGAGGCTTAACTGTGTAAGCAGTTATTCTGCAAAGGTGAACTAACCTTTAAAACTGGTAAAAACACATGACTACTAGTAGTCTATGCAGATCTAACCTAGAAAATGTTAGTACAATATAGAAAACCAATAACTTATCAAGGCTAAAACATTAACTAAAAATAATTATATCTAATCACAGGAACCATGTTAATTGTCACCGGTCTTGCCTATCTTTTCTTGAGTAAACGAAAGAAGACTAAGAGCAAAGAAGGCGTTTTGCAACCTGAATATTACACAGACCCCTCTACAACAGCCATTGCTATGACAAGAGCTGGAGACACAGAACAAACTTACACATTCAATGGCTCCCTGCGGGAGAAGAGAGAGTCTCTACTAACCCATATGAGGAGCATACTCAAAGTAAAGAAGGATCGTCAACTATCTAAGACAACGGACCAAGGTCGCGTAGATACTTCTATAGACTCTTCTGCTAAAAAGAAACAAGTTCACTTTGAGGAAAAAGTTATCAAAATTATCCCCCTGGAAGAAGGCATTCTTGAAGAACAGGACAGTGAGCACGAGGTGACAGTTTCTGACACTATTCCAATCATACCAGTTGAGCCCAAACAGGTTCCCACCTTACCCATGACTTCTGGCATTTTTTAACAATTTTGGGTATAAAATGGTAACACTCTGTCAATTATATTTTCCTGAGAACTGCAAAGCTAATCCAAACTCGTACAGACTGCTTTTGCCAGAAAAATATTTTGGGTAAGATACCAAGTACATCCTTTACCATAGAAGTACTTGCTCTTTATTTTAAGCTACATGATGATTATATCATGGATCCCATCGTAGTTTATGCTATAGAGTGAAGCAAAGGTGTTTATTATGATATCGAAGATAAACTTTTATTTGCTTCTTTATACTTGTAACACACTGTAGATGTTGAACACTGTGATTAATTTTATTACCTAATGTGGGTAAATGCATTTTAACATAATTGTACCAACCAGCAATTGGATGATAGAAATTAGTTTATGGTAAACATAACATTTTCTGTTCTCAGTGGGGGAAAAGCTAACATGCAGCCTAAGCAACTGGTACCCTGCAAAATGTTCAGTCCCTTTGTCTTTACAGGAAACAAAAAGACAGAGCACACACCGCCCTAGTGTAACACCGTTTATTGAGAAATGATGAAGTCATAAAAACAGCTACTCACAAGCAAAACAGATGTCATGCATGGAAATATATCCCCCGGTATGGTGTAGACAGAGCGCTTCCCTCCTCGCATCGGCGGCTTGGCTGTTTGTCCTGCACTGTCGGATCGTAACATCCAGCTAAGCCTACCGCCTCACAGTGACTAAGTGTAGTGCGCCTGCGCATGGTCCAGCCGTCGCCGCACACACTCTGCAAGAGCCAGATACAATGGCCGCTCAGAGGAACTGGCGATGCGGCTGCACAGAGGAGAGATCCCCGATGCGAGGAGGGAAGCGCTCTGTCTACACCATACTGGGGGACATATTTCCGTGCATGACATCTGTTTTGCTTGTGAGTAGCTGTTTTTATGACTTCATCATTTCTCAATAACGGTGTTACACTAGGGCGGTGTGTGCTCTGTCTTTTTGTTTCCTGTATAATTTCTCTGCCTCACATCCCATGGAGGGTTAGGAGAGCTGCCACGCTTTATCTTGTTTGTTTCACCATTGGCCACTATATAAGGTTTCCCCAGCTTGAGAACTGATTTCCAGGATATGCGCACGGACTGGTAATGTTTTTTCTTGTGGTGTCCCTATGTCTTGAATTGCTGCTTCTTCCAAACTTGATTTCAGTAGTCATGGCTGCTGCAAACTTAGGTATGCAAATGAAGCATCCTTAGATACTTTGTTAAAGCTAGCTCCACTATACAGCTCATGTCTGTAGCAAGTGTGCCAGAACATATGAAAAGTCAGTAAACTTTTCACATTTGCGCTGGAGTCCTTCTAACATAAATCTTCTCCACTTCCCATCAAGGTTCCCCCTCCACCCATATACACTCACACACATTTTTTCAGGTATACACTACGTCACCACGTCACACCACTACAAAAAGTTCCTACTGCATTTTGAAACTCTAAAGCTTTCTTACCTGATTCAAAAATGACCAGCTCTAACAAGCTAAGTGTCAGGATTGTCAACAGGAGAAGAAAAAATAAAGAACATAATGTTTCACCAAAACATCTGCAATTTTCCTAAAATTACCATGGGGTAATGCAATGTGACAATTTTAGATACATACACTTGCTTAAAAAAGTTTGTCCTTTTGCACATACTATTCTAATTAGCACAACAGTGTGGATTAAATTTGAATAGATTAAAAATAGTTACTATATTGTAGATTTGAAAGCATTATTTGAAAGCCACTGATGATTTCTTCAGCTATAATTCACGTGCGGCATATCAAGATGTAGACCTCTGATTCTTGGATACAGAGCCTGTGGCCCATTTCATTGTCTACCCAGTTATACAAACATGGCCTACCTATATACCGTATGCTGTTTCATATAGTTAGGCATCACATCTACTGAAACCTTAATCTTGGTGTGCCAGTTAATTTAAGTTTCCAGTTCTGTTGTAATAATATCAAAGCTTCTCTTCTACACTAAACTAAGAGTTCTGTGTTGCCTTGTATGAGCACAGGATCAGTTTTTGTTATTTTGGCCTCAGTGATGTATTGGATCCATACTGGGAAAGATTTCTTTATCCATTTTCTTTATAATATAAAAAGCAGGGTTCAGAAAGCTTAACATTAAACTGCCTGCATGAATAACAGCTGTTTGGAAATCGTTATATACAGCTAAAAGAAACCCATTCAGACAATTATTCTATTGTTAAGTTTCCTTAGAGATTTTTTATGAAAATTGTCACCACACCTAAATAGCTAAGATCAGCATTTAGTTATCAACCAACACCTGCAATATTTGTTGGTGTATGGACGGTTCATTTCATGTTGACTAATGATGATGACAACCGAGACCAGAAACTGTAATCACTTCTGCATTGTAGGCCAAGATTTCAAATGCGAGAAAAACACAAACCTCTATACTTATGTGAACTTAAATATCTGTAGAGATTGTGTATATTCATATATATATATATATATATATATATATATATATATATATATATATATAAATATATACAGTACACACAAATATATACATTCACACTATACTGTCAAAAGTATTGGGACGCCTGCCTTTAGAAGCACATGAGCTTTAAAGGCATCCCAGTCTTAGTCCATAGGGTTCAATATTGAGTTGGCCCACCCTTTGCAGCTATAGCAGCTTCAACTCTTCTGGGAAGACTGTCCACAAGGTTTAGGAGTATGTCTATGGGAATGTTTGACCAGAAGTGCATTTGTGAGGTCAGGTGCTAATGTTGGATGAGAAGGCCTGGCTCACAGTCTGCTCTCTAAATCATTTTAAAGGTGTTCTGAAGGCCTGGCTCACAGTCTGCTCTCTAAATCATCTCAAAGGTGTTCTATCGGGTTGAGGTGCAGGCCAGTCAAGTTCCTCCACCCCAAACAGACTCATCCAAGTCTTAATGGACCTTGCGGACAGCATTCCCCGAAGAGCTGAAGCTGCTATAGCTGCAAAGGGTGGGCCAACACAATATTGAATCATACAGACCATAACTGGGAATCTGGGATGCCATTAAAGTTCATGTGTGTGTAAAGGCAGGCGTCCCAATACTTTTTACAATATCGTGTGTGTGTGTGTGTATATATATGTGTGTCTGTATATATACAGTATCTCACAAAAGTGAGTACACCCCTCACATTTTTGTAAATATTTATTAAATCTTTTCATGTGACAACCCTGAAGAAATGACACTTTGCTACAATGTAAAGTAGTGAGTGTACAGCTTGTATAACAGTGTAAATTTGCTGTCCCCTCAAAATAACTCAACACACAGACATTAATGTCTAAACCACTGGCAACAAAAGTGAGTACACCCCTAAAATGAAATGTCCAAATTGGGCCCAAAGTGTCAATATTTTGTGTGGCCACCATTATTTTCCAGCACTGCTTTAACCCTCTTGGGCATGGAGTTCATCAGAGCTTCACAGGTTGCCACTGGAGTCCTCTTCCACTCCTCCATGATGACATCACAAATCTGGTGGATGTTAGAGACCTTGTGCTCCTCAACCTTCCGTTTGAGGATGCCCCACAGATGCTCAATAGGGTTTAGGTTGTGAGACATGCTTGGCCAGTCCATCACCTTTACCCTCAGCCTCTTTCTCAAGGCAGTGGTAGTTTTGGAGGTGTGTTTGGAGTCGTTATGTTGGAATACTGCCCTGCGGCCCAGTCTCCAAAGGGAGGGGATCATGCTCTGCTTCAGTATGTCACAGTAAATGTTGGCATTCATGGTTCCCTTAATGAACTGTAGTCTCCTAGTGCTGGCAGCACTCATGCAGCCCCAGACCATGACACTCGCACCACCATACTTATCTTTGTACTCCTCACCTAGTTGCTGCTACACACGCTTGACACCATCTGAACCAAAGAGGTTTATCTTCCAGCAATCCATGTCCTTAGTCTGCTTGTCTTCAGCAAACTGTCTGTGGGCTTTCTTGTGCATAATCTTAAGAAGAGGCTTCCTTCTGGGATGACAGCCATGCAGACCAATTTGATGCAGTGTGCGGTGTATGGTCTGAGCACTGACAGGCTGACCCCCCACCCCTTCAACCTCTGCAGCAATGCTGGCAGCACTCATACATCTATTTCCCAAAGACAACCTCTGGATTAGACGCTGAGCACGAACACTCAACTTCTTTGGTCGACGATGGCGAGGCCTGTTCTGAGTGGAACCTGTCCTGTTAAACTGCTATATGGTCTTGGCCACTGTGCTAAAGCTCAGCTTCAGGGTCTTGGCAAACTTCGTATAGCCTAGGCCATCTTTATGTAGAGCAACAATTATTTTTTTTTAGATCCTCAAAGAGTTCTTTGCAATGCGGTGCCATGTTTAATTTCCAGTGACCAGTATGAGAAAGTGAGAGGGATAACACCAAATTTAACACACCTGCTCCCCATTCACACCTGAGACCTTGTAACACTAATGAGTCACATGACAGGGAAAGTGGCTAATTAGGCCCAATTTGAACATTTTCACTTAGGGTGTACTCACTTTTGTTGCCAGCGGTTTAGACATTATTGGCTGTGTGTTGAATTATTATGAGGGGACAGCAAATTTACACTGTTATACAAGCTGTACACTCACTACTTTACATTGTAGTAAAGTGTCATTTCTTCAGTGTTGTCACATGAAAAGATATAATAAAATATTTACAAAAATGTGAGGGGTGTACTCACTTTTGTGAGATACTGTGTGTATATATATATATATATATATATATATATATATATATATAAATGTGTGTGTGTGTGTATGTATGTATGTATGTAGCTACAGTGTATATATATATATATATATATATATATATATATATATATATATATATATATATATATATATATATATATGTGTGTGAGATACTGTATATATATATATTTATATATATATATATATATATATATATACACACACACACATACACATGTTATATACACATTAGCACATTCACAATGAACTTAAACCCAAATAATTAAGTCTGACCACCAAAGGAGGATGATATGCATTCCATCATGTCAGTGTTTGCTTCATAAATGGAAACAGGCTACAAAAATCTGGCAAGGAATTAGAAGAAATAAGGCAGACCTAGATTATAGATTGTGTGCAACCAATTATCTAGAATGATGCTATTTACCCCATTATACATGTCTGGCACTCTGCCGGACCACTGAAAACTAGCAAGTGAGCCATAAAATTGAATTACAATATATGTTGGTATTCCTAAATGCAAGTTGTAAAATAAATTACTTGAATGTAAAATGCATCATAATACATGCATTTTTGTCTTTTTTCGTTCTAAATATTAATTGTAATTAAAATCTGATCCTTATTTTACATAAGATTGTTGTTATTCTGTACGACTGTGTGCTGACAGAAAGAGAAAACAGAAATCAACAGCCCTTCAATGTGTGCCACTGAATTAAACTCATTTATAACCCACATTTTCCTAAATCCCATGATGGAAAAAGGTCAAAGGGTTATCTTTGAGACTGCATGAATACTCTGACAGAGTGGAAGTCTAAACAGAAAGGTTCCTGCCCTGCCAGAAGTGCCATGCTTCTAATGCAATGTGATGATAACTGCAGTAGCAGGGATAACCTTGTCTGCCCATCCATTACACATACTGAACATATTGGTTTATTCCATTTTATATTTGATAGTCTAATATGAATAAAAGTTTACCCAAATGATCTCTCTAAACAAGGAACTTCTCAAGATGTCTTTCAAGCTAGCTTGCTGCATAAACATTTTTCAATGGTAATTCAATAGGTCATTTTCCAACTAGTTCCAAATGCTGTTTTCCCCAAGGACTGCTGGTGGCGTCTACATTTATAGACATAAGGTGGTCATTTTCGGCACATATAGGAGGAGTTGTTCGTTGCTGTAATGTGCCATCATCCCATTGGTCTATTACCAGATATCTTAAACAGAAATGTGGGGGACTTTCAATATCAACAAGTATACATACGCATTAGAAATAGATAATATCATCCAAGTTATGTCACACATTTCCATAAAATACAATAAAAAGTTTGTATGTGGATTGTTTGAATGACCCAACGTGTTTAATAAACTCTTCCTCAGGGTATAGAGTGAAGGGTACCTTCAATACAGTATATAATGTGCAAAATAAAGGGTGCACTGATAAACTTCGTAAAGCCGCTACCAAGAAAATGTGCTTAAGTGTATGTGAAAAATAATTGGTGCGCTAAACTTAAAATTTATCCTAAATCAATAAACATATACCACTTGCCACAATGGTGCAAATTGTGATTAAAACATATATGTGAAAAAAATCCAAAGATTAAAGTCCATCCATATGTAATTAACAACGTGCAAAAATAATTTGTTAAAATTCTGTGACTTTGGTGATGATGTACAATGATGTGACTCAATTTAATAAATGTGACATCCACGTGAGACAATCCCCACCACCAACAGGTTAATCTTCTTACCAGATAAGTCTATACATATAGCGTGAGTATTCACATGAAACAATGCCAACTTATATTCCCATGCACCTTCACCCGACGTGTGAGCACACTAAAAGCCGCTTACCAGATGTCAGATGAATAAAGCATTGGGAATAGAGCTCTCCTCACTCCAGAATATAGCCTATAGCTGATTAACGATCATAAGATTCATGGATGGATGGTGTTCTATCTCCTTTTTACTCCGCAGTTGGCATATGTAAAAAGATTCAAATGGACCAACAATAGTGCATTACCCCCAGTTTATTAGATAAAAGTAGGCAGTTACGCTTACATGTATCCACAAGTTCGCGGGCATGTATTAAATTGAGCCTTTAGAGATCCTGCGTCCGGCTGCAGCACGGACGAGCGGGATGACGCGAGTGACGGCGCGACACACCTCCTCTCTGACGCGTTTCCTCTGACGAGACTTCCACTGAGATAGGAGGGACGTGCGCGCCGTCACACTCGTCTATAAATACCTCCTAAATTGGATGAATACTTCCGGTGTCCGCAGAGAACTACAGGAAGTGTCTGAACCGATATAAAAACTGGTGGGATTTATTTAAAACAGTTTAAACCTTTATTAATTAATAACCATAAATAATGTTAAAAACCAATATATAGATTACCATCTCATATTCATAAAATTGGTGTATTATGTGTTCTTAGAGGTGGGGACACCGGAAATAACATTCCTTTATATTTCCCTATAGAGACATTCTATGAATCTCACATCGGTATGTTAAAAACCTTAACCAATACAATAATTTTCATAAATATTCTTGTCTAAAAACACATGAACTATACATAAAACTTAACATACATTAAAATGATTAAAATTACAAGTAATAAAAATTATTTTAGAAATCTATCAAATTAGCATGTACTGTAATTCTAAAACCGTTTGGATAAAATCATTAATCTTGAAATTAAGGAGTGGAAATATTTTAGCTGTTGTTTATGTGGGCATTTATGTCCCATTCCACATTTAACCCCAGAGGTCGATAACCCCAGATACATGTAAGTGTAACTGCCTACTTTTATCTAATAAACTGGGGGTAATGCACTATTGTTGGTCCATTTGAATCTTTTTACATATGCCAACTGCGGAGTAAAAAGGAGATAGAACACCATCCATCCATGAATCTTATGATCGTTAATCAGCTATAGGCTATATTCTGGAGTGAGGAGAGCTCTATTCCCAATGCTTTATTCATCTGACATCTGGTAAGCGGCTTTTAGTGTGCTCACACGCTGGGTGAAGGTGCATGGGAATATAAGTTGGCATTGTTTCATGTGAATACTCACGCTATATATATAGACTTATCTGGTAAGAAGATTAACCTGTTGGTGGTGGGGATTGTCTCACGTGGATGTCACATTTATTGAATTGAGTCACATCATTGTACATCATCACCAAAGTCACAGAATTTTAACAAATTATTTTTGCACGTTATTAATTACATATGGATGGACTTTTATCTTTGGATTTTTTTTCACATATATGTTTTAATCACAATTTGCACCATTGTGGCAAGTGGTATATGTTTATTGATCTAGGACAAATTTTAAGTTTAGCGCACCAATTATTTTTCACAATACTGTATATAAACCTACAATATTGCATCCAAATATAACATAACAAGATCCATATAGTATGAACAAATGTGGGAATATCACAGATTGGTGCCATTATACAATTACACTTACATAGAGGGTACACAGTTTGTACATAGCCAGCCATATTAAAACAAAGCTTCACCTGCAATCAGTCCCTCTGACAGATGGCGCCCAGCCCATAGACTACAAAGAATACCCAGAGGGTCTCCCCACTGTAAACTATAGATAACAAAAGACAATAAACTAGGTATCACCTATCATTCATATATAATGGCCATTAGGATCTTCACCTGTATCCACCACATATGACATCTAGAGAAAAACAGGGTAAAGTACCTGTGTGTATATGCATGTTATAACAGCAGCCCAAAAGGAAGATATATATATATATATATAATGCCCATGCGGTCCAATTCAACTGAACTGTGAACTGTAAGCAATATATATATATATATATATATATATATATATATATATATATATATATGTATAATCACACAGTGTTCCCCCCCCCCCCCCAAAAAAAAGGCTGCTGAATTTCCCACCTATATTATTGATAAGAAGAACTGGTAAAAATATTCAAATATACCTATATAGAGCCCACCAAGTACAGTCTCAGACAATGCAGTAGCAGCTCCAGATGTTGGAAAGCACAAGTATGTGTCTGAACATGTCTCCATATACTGTACTTCTCCAAAAAGGGACAGAGGCCCATAATCAGGTGACACTCATCAGCCAATAAACTGCTTTAAAAGAACATGTCACCCAGGGCTTCAAAGCTTGCCCCAACAGGAAAGGAAAGCCCTCTTTGTGGATTCATCATCGCTCCCAGGTGACAGAGACGTTACATCCATCTCAACAGAAGTACAGTATATACACAAATAGTTACATAGTTGGTAAGGTTGAATAAAGACACTGGTTCAACCACATAAATATATCTAATCAGTTATTCACTAATAAAAGTTTATTTTTATTGGTTGAACTATATAGACTTGTGTCTTTTTTCAACTAGACAAACTATGTCTATCATAAAAATTCTGTATACGTCTCTTTTATATAATCTTAAGATTTTCTGTTTTTTTTTTTTTTTATATTAAATAAACACACACTAAAACTCCTTTGTCTTTTTTTTTCATTGCATTCCTCAAAACTGGACCCCATGCTCTAAATGTGGCCTTATAAGTGTTTTATATGAAAGTAATAGTAAATCATAAGATTTTTTTTAGTATAATGTGAGAATCTGCAGAAGTGTCAGATATTTTACATAGAAGGAGAAACAGCTGTTGAACACAAGGTAAGCAAACATTTCTATTTTATTTAACAAAGAAAATTACAATTTAAAAAACTGCTGTTATTTCCAAACTGGCCTTTCGTCCACACTTCAAATTTCAGTTTACCTTGTAAACAACAGTACATTTAGAGTCTATGGTGTATAGCAAGATGGCAGGATCTCTTCTGTTGACAAACACCAGAAACTAACTAAAGTGATTAATCAACTTTGCCAAGAAAGGAATTACTTAGCTTAATCATTCAGAGTAAGGAGCAAATGATTTGTTTTCATCAACACGCTGTGTTTGATGTGAGGACCCTGGGGACAGAAAGAAGGTTGTTATGATGGTTTCTATCATTAGGTGATTTATTTTAGTTTTAAGAAAAATGATGTGTCAATTACATTGCTGCTGCCACCTACGATAATGTGATTCTTCTACACAGTCTTTTTTACAGGTCACTTGAGGTGTGTGGCATGGATTCAGGGTGGTATTTAACATAAGAAATCTGTCTTATAGTTAGGACAGATTCAGGCATTGTATTCACCAATTACATTTTTACTTTTTTAAATCATGCTTGAGGTGATTGTAGCCGTATTAGTGCATCAGTACTGCTTGGACATTGATGAAGGGGACATACCCCGAAAGCTTGTCCTAAAAAATTGTATGTTAGTGCAAATAAAAAAAAGTATCACGGATAGTACTCAATTTATCTACTTTTTTAAACAGACACAAAAAACAGCACTCAGTGGGTTACATAACTTCCCAAAGTTACTTTTATCAATTTAATTGGTGAAAATAATTCCTACAGAGAAAACACACATTACCAGTCCCTGCGCAGATCCTGGAGATTGATTCTCAAGCTGGGGAATCTTGTAATATGGCCTGTGGTGAAACACATGAATGAAGCGTGGCAGCTCTCCTAACCCTCCATGGGATATGAGGCAAAGCAGCTGTACAAAAAATAAAGGAACAGAGCGCACACCGCCCTAGTGTAACACCATTTATTTGAAGTTAATAGAGGCCATAAAAACAGGTACTCACAAACAGATAGAAAGTCATGCATGGAAATAAATATCCCCCGATGATGTTTACAGGGCTCTCTCCTCCTAGCCTCGGCGGCTCAGCTGTTCGTCCTGCACTAGTCAGTGAGTATCGTACGGCTAAGCCAACCGCCTCGGATTACTCAAGGAGACTCGATGTGGTGAGCCTGCGCACGGTCCAGCCGCCGCCGCACACCCTCCAAGAGCCGGATGCTATAGCCGCTCAGAGAAACTGACAATGCAGTTAAGCAGAGGGAGACTCCACGATCGGGACCCAGAGCATGACTTGCATGGGGTTGCTAAGGACAACGTTTCGGAGGCGTAGCCTCCTTCTTCAGATCTCAACACCCCAGAGATCCTTTGCCCTCATTTATATAACAATATAGCGGCTCCTCCCCTCACTATTTCTTAAAGGGACATGACAATAGAGAGCCTGTAATCAGGGGCAATAATATCCAAACATTCATATATATAGGAGATACAACCTTCCATGTCAAGGGGAGGATCCCCCTATAAGGTCATCCTCTTCGTTAGAGACTAATAAGGTAGGTCCCCAGGGAGGGATCAGTGATATCACTCGTGTTGGGCCTCTACCGGTATATAATATACCAGTATCCAACTCATTTGACGCCCTAGATGGACACATCGGTCAAGCTGAGGGGGCTATATTGGATATACGGACATCTGAGGATCGTCCGGGTGTGGTGTCTACAGACACACTAGATGCCTCAGCCGTTATTGTCTTGCCACATTTGTCATCCAATGCATGTATGGGTGTGAATGGGAATTTTTTAGTCTTACCCCCTCCCGTAGAAAAAAGAAAAATAGGAGACCCAGAGGAGTCAGAGGAGGAAAGGGGAAGCGAGGCAAAAAGAGGAAAATTGGAAGTCTAGATTCCACTGTAAAGATATTTAATTTATCCACCCATATACTCAATGAAGGGGAATTGAGTCTCTTGCATAAAGGACTCAACTTTGCCCCGAGTTGTAATGCAAACCTTTTTGAATTGTTTAGGGATCTGCATAGGTATATACGTAATATTACAGTTAAACGGTATTATAGTCTGCAGTCTCTGAAAGGTGAGGGTGACTGTGGGGCTGTAGAGGTGATATCAAATCCCACAGATACTATCGGTGGGGATATTGTGAACACTGAGATGGACGTTGAAATACTCAATGTGCTGGAGGAATTGCTCTTCGAGGGATGTGTGGAACCACTGGATTTGGTTTCCACCCCGTTTGGCAATGACTTCATTCACACGAGTTTTCGTCCTAAATCTACCTTCTATCCACACCATGTGAAGAATGAGTATATTAAGACCTATTACTCCATGGTTTATGCCGATTTTAAGAAAATATGTATGCAGCCCAAGGGGAAGATTACTGCCCAAAATCTATCTAGTTCAGAGAAGAGTGCTTTGAATCTTTTAAAGGAAAATCATGACATTGTTATACGTTTAGCAGATAAGGGTGGAGGATTGGTTATTCAAGATAGGATGGACTATCTTGCTGAAGCCCACAGACTGTTATCTGATGAAAACGCGTATGAGCGCTTAAGTGAGGATCCATTACCAGGGTATAAATTGGAATTACAACAATTGGTGAATCAGGCATGTGGTATTGGAATCATCAGTAAGGCAGAAAAATCTTTTTTCCTTAATAATTATTTCAAGACGCCCTATTTTTACCACATCCCTAAGGTCCACAAGGACCCCAGGTGTACACCTGGGAGACCTATTGTGGCTGGTATGGAAGGCATCACCAGCAAAATATCCCAATATGTAGATATATTCTTACAACCATTGGTGACGTCCCTGCCGGCCTACATTAGGGATTCCTCCCAGGTTTTGGACACCTTGGTAAAATATAAATGGGAAGCCAACTATCTGTGGTTATCCCTAGATGTGTGTTCTCTCTACACATCTATTCCGCATGAGGGTGGGTTAAGAGCAGTGGAGGATTTTCTTTCTGAGGCGGAATACATGCACCCGCTTCAGTCTGAATTTATATGCTCGTGCACTAAATTTGCGCTGGAAAGAAATTACTTCCAGTTTGATGGCTCATTTTATAGACAAGTTGCTGGCACAGCTATGGGTGCACATTTTGCGCCGAGCTATGCTAACTTGTTTATGGGTTTCTGGGAAAAAAATCATATTTGGACCCGGAACCCATTTGCCAAGCATCTTGTTTATTATGGGCGCTACATCGATGATGTGATTATCATATGGGATGGTGACCTCAATTCAGTTTCTGAATTTGTGGCCTACTGCAATTCCAATCCCTATGGTATCAGCTTCACACATGTAGTCGATGCGCTAACTTTGATATTTCTGGATTTAGAGCTATCCTGGGATGCTGATGGAAACATCACCTCTAGGACGCATTTTAAGGAGACTGCAGGCAACTCATACTTACATCGTACAAGTTGCCATTTACCTAAGTGGAAGGAGAATATACCCCACAGCCAATTTTGTAGGTTGCGTAGGAATTGTACAGAAGTCTCAGAGTACCTGGTGCAGGCTGATATAGTTACATAGTTACATAGTTACATAGTAGGCGAGGTTGAATAAAGACAATAGTCCATCCAGTTCAACCTGTGTAGGTGTGTGTGACTGTAATCATCTAACATAGCCCTCAATCTCCTGATCCTTGAGATGTAAGTCTAAGAGTCTTTTGAAAGTCACCATACTACCCGCAGAAACCACCTCTTGTGGTAGACAATTCCACAATCTTGTAGCCCTAACAGTAAAGAACCCCCCACGTTGCCTGAGGTTAAAACGCTTCTCCTCTAATCGCATTGTATGTCCTCGAGTCCTCATGCAATTCCTTCGAATGAACAGCTTTTCTTCTAAGCTGAGATCCCCATTAAGATATTTATAAATTGCTATCATGTCCCCTCTCAGACGTCTTTTCTCCAGGGAAAATAAATCGAGCGATTGCAGCCGCTCTTCATAGGTAAGGTCCTCCAACCCCCTAATCAGTTTAGTTGCCCTTCTCTGGACTTTCTCCAGCTCCAACACATCCCTCCTGAGGACTGGCGACCAGAACTGGACAGAATACTCCAGATGCGGTCGGACCAGAGTTTTATAAAGTGGAAGGATTATAGTCTTATCTCTGGAATACATCCCTTTCTTTATGCATGCTAATATTCTGTTGGCTTTGGAAGCTGCCGCTTGGCATTGCATGCTGTTGCCTAATCTATCATCAACTAAGACTCCCAAATCTTTCTCCATTTTTGATTCCCCCAAGGGTTCCCCTCCTAACGTGTATTGTGTTTTTATGTTTTTGGTCCCCAAGTGCAAAACCTTACACTTCTCCACATTAAACCTCATTTGCCATGTCGTTGCCCACTCCGTAATTTTGTCCAGGTCATTCTGTAGGATATCTGCTTCAATATATTATAAATAAATAATTATAAATCTTCATATATTAAAGAGAAGATTTCTAGAAAAAGGGTACCGTGAGGAGCACATTGATGAGGCCATTGATAGGTATACTATGGGTGGCGAGAGTAGAAGGATTGAAGGTAAAAGTGAGGAACCCTCTAATACCCTCTTTTTTACCAAGTTTACCAATCAACATTGGGCTGTCAAAAGGACCATTAAAAAACATTGGCCCATCCTTATGCAAGACTCCGCCCTATGTAGAGTACTTCCTACTAAACCTAAGATCGTTTTTAAACGGGCTAGAAGTGTCCGGAATATTGTGGCACCTAGTCAAATTAAAAACAAGAAACAACGGTCAGTAAATAACATCCCGTTATTCCTAAATATGGTGGGCTCCTATAGATGTAAACTCAAAAGGTGCATGGCCTGAAATTTCATGCACCATGGGAAAAAGCACTTTGTTGGAAAAGATGGGCGGACATTTAATATTCAACAGTTTGTCTGCTGCGGCACACAATTTGTTGTATATGGTCTGCGGTGCCCATGTGGATTATTCTACGTGGGCAGAACGGTGAGGGCTATGAGAACCAGATTTGGTGAACATCGCCGGTTCATCGAACAAAAGAAAGACAAACATAGTGTTCCCCGCCATTTTTGCCAAGTACATGGGGGCAGCACTGAGGGGTTAGAGTTATTTGGTATTAAAGCCATCCCTATGACATTATCAGAAGGTGAAAGATTTTCGCGTCTATGTATGCGCGAAACGTATTGGATATTTACGCTTAACTCTATGTCCCCCGATGGCTTGAATGAGGAATTGGAGGTTGGCACTTTGATTTAAAACTTTGTTTTAAAGCATATATTTACATCTTCCTCATCTCTTATGGTCTTCTATGTCAGTGTACATATATGTTGGCATGTGTGTTCCTTTATACGCACCCAGTATCAGTATACGGGAATATTTTGAGATACATATGCGCACATATATGGTGTTTATCTTGTTTTGTTAGTCTAGTCTCCACAGTGTCATGTAGGTTTATATATGTAATATATTTATATATAATAATATATTTATTTTTTTTTTAAGTTTTTTAAAGTTTTTATTGTATTATGAACTTATTCACTTTTATAAATTTTTATTAGATATGTACAATTCATGGATATATATGAATGTTTGGATATTATTGCCCCTGATTACAGGCTCTCTATTGTCATGTCCCTTTAAGAAATAGTGAGGGGAGGAGCCGCTATATTGTTATATAAATGAGGGCAAAGGATCTCTGGGGTGTTGAGATCTGAAGAAGGAGGCTACGCCTCCGAAACGTTGTCCTTAGCAACCCCATGCAAGTCATGCTCTGGGTCCCGATCGTGGAGTCTCCCTCTGCTTAACTGCATTGTCAGTTTCTCTGAGCGGCTATAGCATCCGGGTCTTGGAGGGTGTGCGGCGGCGGCTGGACCGTGCGCAGGCTCACCACATCGAGTCTCCTTGAGTAATCCGAGGCGGTTGGCTTAGCCGTACGATACTCGCTGACTAGTGCAGGACGAACAGCTGAGCCACCGAGGCTAGGAGGAGAGAGCCCTGTAAACATCATCGGGGGATATTTATTTCCATGCATGACTTCCTATCTGTTTGTGAGTACCTGTTTTTATGGCTTCTATTAACTTCAAATAAATGGTGTTACACTAGGGCGGTGTGCGCTCTGTTCCTTTATTTTTTGTACAGAAAATAATTCCTATAATTCCTAAAAAGTCCTTAAAAAAGCTGCTGTCCACAATTTTTCCATGAATCAAGGAAAGTCTCCATCTTTTTGAAAAAAAAAATTGTGTATAGAAGGAAGCTCACCAAACATTGTTGACTCCTTATAAGTAAGCAAGTCTAGTAGCGCTTTACTTTCTGTTTTAAGAAGCAGAGATCCTCATAAACTGCTCAATGACTAGATTTCCACTTGAACCGCTTCCTTCAGATGTATATTGAATTTGCCTCCTAAAATGGCTTAGACACAGCATTAAAGAAAAAAAAAAAGATATTTTTATTTTATTTATTTTATTTTAAAATAAAAAATAAATAAATAAATAAATATTAGGTATAGATAGGAAGCTCACCAGAAATCTTGAGTCACCAAAGCAGTTATAGAAACATTCCTCAACATATTGTCAGGAACCATGAATCAGACTGAGACAGAAAATGCAATAAAATGCAAATTTTTAATGTAATTATAAAAAATGGTACAGAACATTAAATGTAGTCAATACATAAGCCAGGGGTTGGTAGCCAAAACGGGAAGTCAGGCGAGATAGTGATCAGGAAACCAAAACTCAGCGTAGTCAGAGGCAGAGGAACTGGCCCTGGAACCAGAAGGAACGTCAGTAGGGCAAAGTATTTCACAGGAACACAACAGAGACACTCCAGATATGTTGGCCAGGTGAAGGAAGGAAAGGAATGAACTAGGCAGCTTAAATAGCCAGGGGCTGGCTGTAGGCAGGACTGACAAGCAGATAATGATAACCAGGTGGGCCACTGAGGAAACAATTTTCTGACAGCTGAGCAGCCTGAGCACAGATAAGAGAGCTGCTGCGAGCCCAGACCTGACAGTACCCCCTCCTCCTCGGAGGGGCACCAGGTTTTAGGGAAAAATATATAAAAAAGTATATAAAAAGCACAGGGGAGGACAGAAGCATGTACATTCGAGCATGAGATCCAAGAGCGTTCCTCTGGACCATACCCTCTCCAATGAACAAGGTACTGTATGCTCCCACGGAACCTACGGGAGTCAATAATCGATTGCATGATGCATCTTATACTCCTCATGGTTCTCAACCTGAACCGGACATGGTACCAAGGTGGTGAAGCAGTTGCACACCAAAGGTTTTAATAGGGAAACATGAAATACATTTGAAATACACTAGAAGGAAGATCTAATGCGTAAGCCACTGGGTTGATCCTACGAAGAATACAGAAAGGCCCAATATACCGTGGTGCCAGGTTCAGTGAGGGAACACAGAGTCGGAGGTTACAAGATGACAGCCAGACTCACTCCCCAGGTAGGCGTCGGCGGTCAGCATGGAGTCTGTACCTATCACTGGCACATCACAAGGACTCTTGGACCTGCACCCAAGTGGAATAGAGATCACGGACATGCTCCTCTAACGCGGAAATTTTTTGAGGAATAAATGTATGAGGCAACATATATGGCTGCAAACCATAATTCATCATAAACTGAGACAATCGGGAAGGGGCATTGGCGGCACTATTGTGGGCAAACTCCCCCCAAGGTAAGAGGTCTGACTAGTTGCTATGTTGGTCAGAAATATAGCAATGTGGGAACTGCTCTAAGGCTTGGTTGGCTCGTTCTGTGGCCCCATTGGACTGTGGTTGATACGCCGAGGAGAAGGAAAGCTGAATTCCCAACTGTGCACAAAAGGCTCGCCAAAACCTGGACACAAACTGACTACCTCTGTCTGAGATAATAACTTTGGATAGCCCATGTACCCGAAAGATCTCCCAAGTGCAAATGGATGCCAGTTCTATGGATGTAGGCAACTTTTTAAGTGGAAAACAATAAGACATCTTTGAGAACCAGTTAACCACCTTAAGAATAACTGTGTTGCCCTGGGAGTTAATAACGCCACAATAAAATTCATAGACAAGTGGGTTCAAGGCCTCTCTCCATTGGGTATGGGTTGTAGGAGGCCCACTGGAAGGTGTTGTGGTGTCTTACTTTGAGAACACACAGAACAAGCAACTACAAAGGCGGTTAAATCAGTGCAGAGACTAGGCCATCAGAATTGTTGGGAAATAGACCAAGTGAACTGATTCTTCCCATGGTGACCAGCTGCCTTGGGAGAATGGTATGTCTGGAGCAAAGCAGTATGGAGATTCTCAGGGACTAAGCAGCGGTCATAAGGTTTTTCAGGATCGATCTGAGCAGCAAGAATTCTGTCACCTAAAGGTGAAGTGAGACTAGTGCGAATAGTGGTTAGATTGCAATCTGGAGGTATAACAGGAGTAGAAACCGACTCCATCTTGAAGGAGGAGGAGGAAAACTGTTGTGACAATGCATCAACCCTTACATTCTTTGTACCGGGTAAGAATGAGACAATGTAATTGAAGCTTGACAGAAAAAGAGCCCATCGTGCCCTTCTGGGAGATAAGCGTTTAGCCTCGGACAAGAATGTTCGATTCTTATGGTCAGTCAAAATGATGACTGGCACAGTGGTACCCTTGAGGAGATGCCTCCATTCTAGGAGCTAAAATGATAGCTAGCAATTCTCTGTCCCCAATCTCATAATTGCATTCTGCAGGAGACAATTTCTTTGAAAAGTAGCAACAGGGATGCATAGCACTCTCAGAGGAAGGACGTTGAGACAGAAGGGCATCTACTCTAGTCTCAGACACATTGACCTCAAGAATGAAGGGTAACGTAGGACCAGGATGTGCCAGCACAGGAGCTTAAACGAAAGCCTTTGAGAGTTTCTAAGGCTTTAAAGGGAATCCAGAGACCAATTCTGTGGGTTGCCATCCTTCCTGGTCATATCAGTCAGGGGTTTGACCAGAGAACTTACGAATACATTTCCGATAATAATTGGCAAAGTCAAGAAAATATTGTAGCAGACATAATCCTATGGGTCGAGGCCACTTTAGAACTGCAGATAATTTCTCTGGGTCCATCGAAAAAATGGCAGTAGAAATTTTTTAACTCAGTAATGTAACCTATTCACGATGGAACTTGCATGTCTCCAACTTACTATACAGGTTATTTTTTTTGTCAACCTCTGTAGCACCCAGGAGACATCTGTGTGGTGGCTCTTCAGGGATTTTGAATATATGAGAATATCATCGGGATAAACCACCACAAATTGCTGCAACATATCTCGGAGGGCATTATTGATGAATTCCTGAAAAACTGCAGGAGCGTTGCATAGAGCAAATGGCATTACTAGGTATTTGTAATGTTCGGTTTTAAACGCAGTTTTCCATTCATTGCCCTCCTTGATCCTCACGAGATTGCATCCCGCTCTCAAATCAAGCTTAGTGAAAACCATGGCTCCCTTGAGACAGTCAAATAATTCCATAATCAATAGAATCAGATAAGCGTTCTTAATCGTAATGCGATTGAGACCCCTATAATCGATACAAGGTCTCTCTCTTTTTCATAAAGAAGCCAGCATCGGCAAGAGACGATGACTTGCGGATGAACTCTCGAGAAAGTGAATCGGCAACATAGACCTCCATGGCTTTATCCTCTGAGCCAGACAAAGGGTAGACCCCACCACGAGAAGGCATGGTACCAGGTTGAAGGTTGATTGTCCAATCATATGACCGGTGTGGAGGCAAACCAGTGGCTTGACCTTTGTCAAAGACATGGCTACATTTGCGGTACTCCTCTGGCAAGGAGGAGACTGAAGAGGTGCACAAGACCTTAACCACTTTCTGAAAACAGGCCTTACTGCATTGTGGTGACCAGGAAAGAACCTAAGCACGATACCAATCAAAAGAGAGGTTGTTCCTCAGTATCCGAAGAAAAACCAATGACCACCGGGTAATGAGATGATGAAATGACTAGAAATTGGATTATCTCATGGTGAAGAGCCCCTACGGCCATAATCAACAGAGCAGTCTCATGAGTCACATGGCCAGGCTGTAAAGGTCTCTCATCAATAGCCTCAATGGCAGGTGGAGTGGCACAAAGCTGCAGCAGAATCAAGTGCTTAGACACAAAGACACCATCTATAAACAGGCCAGAAGCCCTAGAATCGATTAGAGCCTGTGTATCAATGAACGAATCAGACCATGAAAGGGTAACCAGAAATAGACGCTTATCCTTTAGGATAACTGAGGATGCAAAAACGCCACTTAAGGTCTGTAAACTACAGGACCTCAGGTGCGGGCGTTTCCAGGACGGGTAGGACAAGACTTCAATACGTGACCTGCCTGGCCACAATAAAGGCACAATCTCTCCCTCCTCCTAAAGGCCCTCTCCTCCGCAGAGAGACATGTGAAGCCCAACTGCATGGGTTCTACTTCACTGGTGGACCCGGTACCAGGAGGCATGGGAGATGAGGCAAGGGTGGTAATGCAAAGCTTGCAGCCAAACGTACAGGAAGCTTCAACAAGCACTGCTTAAAGGAAGGTCTCTCTCGGAGTCTGGAGTCAATGAGAATGGCATTTGTGATTACCTTCCGCAGATCCGTAGGTATGTCTCAGGCTGCTATCTCATCTTTAATGTTATCCAAGAGACCACGAGAAAAAGCAGCCACGAGGGTCTCATTGTTCCAAGCAACCTCTGCATCTTCTGAATTCATGATCTTCGCCTATTGTCAGACTCAGGAACCATGAATCAGACTAAGACAGAAAATGCAGTAAAAATCACACCTTTATTGTAATGGTAAAAAATGGTACAGAACAGTAAACGTAGTCAAAACATAAACCAGGGGTTGGAAGCCAAAACGGGAAGTCCAATAAGCCAGTGATCAGGAAACCAGAAATCAGTGTAGTCGGAGCAGAGGAACAGGATCAGGAACCAGAAGGGACGTCAGCCGGGCAAAGTCTTTCACAGGAACTGCAGATATGTTGACCAGGCAAAGGCAGGAAAGAAAAATGAACCAGGCAGCTAAAATAGCCAGAAGGGGCTGGCTGTAGGTGGGACTTATGAGCAGTCAATGATAACACGGTGAGCCACTGAGGAAACAATGAGTGTTGACAATTGTCCAAAAGCTGAGCAGCCTAAGCACAGAGAAGAGAGCTGTTGCGGGCCCAGCCCTGACACATATATACTGTATCCAAACAGCCAAGGAGTTCCCATCAGTAATTCAGCTCTAGGTCGTTCCAAAGTTCCTCCACACTCCAGCATGAGAATAACATTTAAGACCCGCTTGGTGGTGAGGGTTCATTTGCAGGTCTATAATATTGGTTGTTAAAGGACTAACATACTACACTATGGGAGAAATTTACTAAAACTGGTGCACACAGCATCTGGTGCAGCTTTGCATAGTATCAATTAGCTTCTAACTTCAGCTTGTTCAATTAAGCTTTAACAATAAAATGTAGACGCTGATTGGTTGCTATGCACAGCTGTATCAAACTCTCTGTGCCCCATTTTTAGTAAATCATCCCCAATGAGTATATTTTTTGTCTTATCACCAGTCCTGAGTTGATGTAAATGAAGGGAGATTCAGGACTAAACCAGGGATACTGGAGTATGAAGGAACTTTGGACGGACCGAGAGCTAAATTACTTACAGGAACTCCTTGGCTGTTTAGATATACTGTATATGTTGAGGAATGTTCCTATAGCTTCTTTGATGAGTCGCAATTTCCAGTGAGCCTCCAACCCATCCTTTAAGGCCGCCTCCCCCCGCCTCTTTAGGAAATGGCACTTTTTTTCTGATTTGACAGGTACCTGCTTCTACTTCTGCTTGAATAACCTAGCCACTCTGAGAGAATGTTTTTCTCTCCACTCTCCTTCCCCGCAGTCTTCTAGGACACATCACAGGTCCCAGAAGACTGCAGGAACATTCACAAGACGCATTCAGTGTCCAAGCCATTTGAGGAGGTAAATCGAAGATATAGCTTGAGGAAGAGTTTCAAATGGAATTCTAGTCATTGAGGAGTTTATAAGGGCCTCTGCTTGATAAAACTGGGTGGAGAAAGTGCTATTAGACTCACTTACTTTTAAGAAGTCAACAGTGTTAAGTGAGCTTCAATCTATACACGGTTTATTAATGTTTACAAAGGTGGAGACTTTTGTTGATTTGTGGAAGAATTGTGGATTGGATTGACAGCGGCTTTAGGTATATTTTTAGGACTTTATTATTTCCACCTAATAAATTGATATGTCTCATCGAGGAGTTATGTAGTCCAGTATTATGCACAGTGCTGTTTTTTTGTGTAACTTGGTTGTTTAAGCACAAGTGGGTGTTTTATTTTCCAACAGATGTAATTTGAGGCTAATTGAGGATTTCATTTAGTAGCGCAGTTAAATATAAAAATATTCAGTAATGTACACATATCAACTAAATTCTCTTAGTTGGGGGAGTCATCGTAGAATGGTCACATGTGTTGCAGCTATGGATTCTATAATATCAGACAACAGCATGGTGTAACAATATTTCCTTAAATTAATACATTTCAGTCTGGTGTATATATACAAATCTGAAAAAAAATACAGATTTTTTTAAATAAAATATGCACTTTACACTAATTTATTTTAAGTATGGTATAACTTTAATGGCCTAAAGATTGCAAAAATACATTTAAAACAAATATATGTAGCACTACCCCTATAGGGGCTGCAAGTGACAGGGTTCCCTATTGCTGCACAGCCAGTCACATAGCATCTTCAATTTTCATCCAGACACAGTGGCAGTCCTCAAGCTTTGGTTTTAGGGGATAATATCTTGGATAGGTAGAGGTATTATGGGGTCTGTAGGGAATCTTTGGCCCCTCCAGCTGACTCTGGCACCCCCAACAACTCTGACAGCTCCTCAACTTCTTCCTGAGTGTCTCCCCAGTCCCATTCTCCATCTGAGCTGCTGTGCGATGACCACTCTTCACAGTCAGCATCTATGGGCTCGAATTCATCCTGTAGCCTGGGTGGCCCCCTATTCTATAGCCCCACCACTGCCGCTCCCCACTGGCTCACCTGAAGACGCGTTGTCCTCATATGCTGGGATTGACAGGGTGGATGGGTACAGCTGGCCTTCCAGAGACCTCTGCTGGTTCCTGCCTGGCAGCATTGCCAGGTACCATGTCTCCTGCCGAGCTGTAAGCTGGCTCCCAACTTTCTTTATGGGTGTCACTTGTCTTCATAGGGGAATCTCGGTTCTGGGACTCAACCCAACCTTCTGGCTTCATTGAGGTATCTCTGTCCTGGGATTCAACCCTGCCTTTTATAACTGTCCCCGGCCTGCTCCGGCCTTCCAGGACTTCTCTGGCTGCTCTGTACACAGACCTGATTGCGGGTCTATGCTGTAGGTGAGCGACTCCTGCTCGTTCAGCATCATCTTCCTTAGCGGCTCTTTGCAGTGCCCACACCATGCACTGACCACGGTGGTGGTCCTCCTGCAGCCAGGACATAGCTGACACAGCCTCTCTTTACCTCTGATTAACTCAAGGTATCAACCAGTGTCGTTTTCTGCATTTCAGGCAGCCAGGTCAGCATGGGGTACACTCATGCATCTTCCTCCATCTTGCTCCTTTCTCTCTCTCCACATGCAGGTTGTTCTGGGCTTAGATCAGACTGCAGCTCCGCCTCCTGCTCAGACTTTCTAGCGCAAGTAGCTCTGACAAATAAGTTTGGTCCTGTGCGCTTTGTAATTCCTTTTTGACCAAACTGAAACATGCAGGAACAGCTTGTGTAAACACAGTCACTTTACATGAACTGATGTTTGTAGAACCTGTAAGGGCATGCCACTTGGTCCCAGCAGTGGTTGGACAACTGGCTGCAGACAGTAATGACAGCCCATGGTAGTTTATATGGGCAACAGTGAAAATTGCACATGCCCCACTGATTTTAGCAGGTTTAGCGCAGTCTGTAGCTTCAGCCATGGTTGGACAACTAAGAGACCTGATATTTCAGGATCCTACTGACTCACCCCAATTGCCATGGGAGACAGCAGATGAATCCATGCATATTGTACTGAAATTAGCAGGATACATTAGCACACAGTCACTTTTCCCAGCCATGATCAGACTTGTGGACAAGCTGTATTACACAAAACACGGTCACCCACTGCGGTTGCCATGGTTATAGTACACATAGTACAGTTCTCACTGAATAAAGCAGGCATTCATTATTTTTACAAGTGGTCATCACAGCTGCATTTGGGGCTACTTGGTATGCAGTATAACACTGATTTGGCACCAACTCAGGGTGGTTGCTATGGACAACTGCACTTGTATAATAAAAAATACCACTAAAAGAACAAATAAATGGTCCCCTGCACTCAGGATAGACAAAAACATGCAGTAATATCTCTAATCACAGACAACTTGCAGTTACTTAGAAACAAAACATTATAAAAAACACCATTAAATCTCACAGAAACCCAATTGGTATTAGTAGCGCAGACTTAATAAGGTCCAGGGCAACAATAAAATTATCCCATCAGAACCACACAGATAGCAGAGTCCATCAAATGGAGTGTAGTCTCTAATAAAAGTCTGTAAAGTGATGGATAATTTCGGCTTACAGATTAGACCCACAGGAATCACCAATGTGCAGCCAAGATCACCTCACACTCCTTCACCGCTGTGACAATAGATGTAGTGAAGATGATAACTCACCAGAAATTCTTGCCTACCCACTTTCATGGATAAGGCAACAGGGCACAGTAGATGATCCCTATGTCCAGCGTTGATGGTATCCACTTAAGGTCCCTTTAAACTGCAGCACACCCCTCTCCTCTGCTCCTCCACAGTTTCCCAATAGGTCACAGAGGTTTGGGGGAAAAACAAACAGAAGGGCCGCACTAGTGTGATACTGTTTTAAAATGCTGTTTTTATTACCCCAAATGCATTCCACCCACAAAAATCACTGAAGATAATGCAGTATTGTACTTGATAAGGGACACTCACGGGCGATCCCGGTTCCTCTCACCGACTCCACGCCGGTGTAAAGACTCCACAGCCGCTCTATTCGTGACCCCGAGCACTTCCGGTTGCCGCATGTGCACGGCTGATGCGTTTCGTCATTTCCGACTTTGTCAAAGGGTGTGAACATACGGCACGGCTCCCCGGATTTAAATCATCACATCCACACAGCTGCAGCTTAGATAATAATGTCAGAGGCGGTCCCTGATAGGGAATAATTGAAGTTCCCCATAGAGGTAGAACAACAAGGGGATCAGCCAATGGTAGAAGGGGTCGTGGTAATTATAGGGGTGGTTCACATCCCTATAATAGTGTTTATTCTGCCCCAAACTATGTCCATGACAACTACTATCAGCCTTTAGTGGATTGAGAAGCAGTAACTGGTCAGTCTCAAAACTCACGGGGGCGTCCTTTTTTAGAGAGAGGGAGGGGATGGGGGCGGCACCGTCCCTACCAAAATGGACACCAGGGAGAAATGAGACGATTAGCAGAAGACCACAAACAAGAAGAGGCGTTAGGGTTGGACAAAGAGTCCGGCACAAGAAAAAGAAGGAGGGAGCAGTAAATCAGAGAATTTTTAACCTGAGTCAGGTTGGGCTGACCACAAAAGAATTACATATTTTGCATCAGGGCTTGAAATGTGCACCGGAACGTGCCATTAATAAATTTAGTGTATACATTGATGCACATAAATATATTAGAAAACTCAACCTTAACAAATATTTTCTAAATAATCCAATTACCTCAATTAGCAATGGAAGTTCAGGGGGGATGCTTAATAGCGAATTGAAAAATAAATCCATTTTGAACCCCCCATTGAATAACAACCACTACATTGAGGTATTTAAAAATCTTGTGTTGGATGATTTACAACAACTAGTACCCCAGAAAAAGGTCTATAATAACAGTAGGCATATTGTGGAGGGTCTGGAATCCTTTGAAAAAAGGAGATCATCATAAGATCCGCTGATAAGGGAGGGGGAGTGGTGATTTTAGATAAAACATTTTATCACCAACAATTGGCGAACATGCTGGATCACCGAAATACGTATGTCAGGTTGCCCGCTCATCCAACAAAAGGCTTTGAGGAGGAACTGAAGTCATTAATCAATTTAGGCTTCAGGACGCATTTTTTGACTAAAAAAGAAAAAAAGTATCTAACCCTGAGTGTGTGTAGAATTCCAACACACACCCTAAAATTCATAAGGACGACAAATGTCCACCTGCTCGTCCTATTGTCAATGGTATTGGATCAGTGGCAGCAAGGTTGGGCCAATACCTTGACAAATTTCTTCAGCCTAGTTTTGTGTGTACTAAGGCCTTTATGAAAGACACAAAGGATTTGTTGGTGTCTTTGGATTATGTGATGTTGGGTGAGGACTCGTCGGCCCACTTAGTGACGGCCGACATGTCCATACTTTACACCATCATCCAACACAATGATGCCCTTCTAGCTCTTAATTGGGCCCTGAGCAAACAAGATGAGAATCCCTTTGCCCAAAAAAGATTGACTTCTGTTTGTCCCACAATTATTTTTAGTACCAAAATGAGTTTTATAGCCAAAAGATGGGTGTTGCTATGGGCGCAAAATTTTCCCCTAGCTCAGCCAGCATCTTTATAGCGGAGTGGGGGGACAAATTCATCTTTAACCAGTCGAGACAGGAATTGCGATATTATAAAAGATTCATCGATGATATCCTGTTTATCTGGGAGGGCACTGAGGAGGCTCTATTTAGCTTTCTGTCCCATTTAAACTCCAATTCTAATAACATCAGATAGGAGTTCCACTGGAGAATAAACAGAAAGAAAGCAGCGCCAGCTTAGTGAAGCATAAGGTTTATTAATACAAAAAACACATAGTGACTTACTCTTAGGTAAGTAAAGGCCGCTACGGTAGGTGAATGGGATCATCCATCTTCTTGTCCTGGATACCATTGCAGAAAGGAGGGGTGCGGGGTGCCGGTGGTGCGTGGGGGCTGTTGTCTGACAGCGTGTCTGATGGTGCTGTGGTGGTGGAGGACTCTCAGTGGGGCTCCACTTCCTACTTCCTGTCAGCCCGACATCACTTCCTGGGAGGCGGAGGGAAAGATGGGCGTTGCTAGCTTTCGGAGCATCCGTGCTCCTTCATTAGGCGGTGGGGGTGGCTTATCAGGGACAGGGAATATATACCCTGCTGATTAGTAGCTCATTGGAGCGTAAGTCCGGAGGGGGTGGGTCCCAAAAGAGGCGGGCCGAGGTGCTAGTGTGGCTTCAAACATAAACTCTGCATTAGGTTTAACAGGGAAAGTCCCTGGAGGCATGACAGGAGCCATGATAAGTCCATATAAAAAGCATATCCATGAATACAACGGTGGGGAAACACAGAATATCATATTATAAGAGAGAAAAAAAAGGAAAAACACTTGAACTTATAAGGGTAATGTGCCAAGGTGCACCTGGGACAGTGCATACCCTAGCAATGGGGTTATGAGTGTGAGGTGTATGGCAATACGTGGGTGATACTACCAGGGTGTATCAAAATATATCTGAGCATGTACATACAGTGCCTTGGAAAGTATTCGGCCCCCTTGAACTTTGCGACCTTTTGCCACATTTCAGGCTTCAAACATAAAGATATAAATCTGTAATTTTTTGTGAAGAATCAACAACAAGTGGGACACAATCATGAAGTGGAACGAAATTTATTGGATATTTCAAACTTTTTTAACAAATAAAAAACTGAAAAATTGGGCGTGCAAAACTATTCAGCCCCTTTACTTTCAGTGCAGCAAACTCTCTCCAGAAGTTCAGTGATGATCTCTAAATGATCCAATGTTGACCTAAATGACTAATGATGATAAATAGAATCCACCTGTGTGTAATCAAGTCTCCATATAAATGCACCTGCACCGTGATAGTCTCAGAGGTCCGTTTAAAGTGCAGAGAGCATCATGAAGAACAAGGAACACACCAGGCAGGTCCGAGATACTGTTGTGGATAAGTTTAAAGCTGGATTTGTATACAAAAAGATTTCCCAAGCTTTAAACATCCCAAGGAGCACTGTGCAAGCGATAATATTGAAATGGAAGGAGTATCAGACCAGTGCAAATCTACGAAGACCTGGCCGTCCCTCTAAACTTTCAGCTCATACAAGGAGAAGACTGATCAGAGATGCAGCCAAGAAGCCAATGATCACTCTGGATGAACTGCAGAGATCTACAGCTGAGGTGGGAGACTCTGTCCATAGGAAAACAATCAGTCGTATACTGCACAAATCTGGCCTTTATGGAAGAGTGGCAAGAAGAAAGCCATTTCTTAAAGATATCCATAAAAAGTGTTGTTTAAAGTTTGCCACAAGCCACCTGGGAGACACACCATACATGTGGAAGAAGGTGCTCTGGTCACATGAAACCAAAATCAAACTTTTTGGCAACAATGCAAAAAGTTATGTTTGGCGTAAAAGCAACACAGCTCATCACCCTGAACACACCATCCCCACTGTCAAACATGGTGGTGGCAGCATCATGGTTTGGGCCTGCTTTTCTTCAGCAGGGACAGGGAAGATGGTTAAAATTGATGGGAAGATGGATGGAGCCAAATACCGTGCCATTCTGGAAGAAAACCTGATGGAGTCTGCAAAAGACCTGAGACTGGGACGGAGATTTGTCTTCCAAAAAGACAATGATACAAAACATAAAGCAAAATCTACAATGGAATGGTTCACAAATAAACATACCCAGGTGTTAGAATGGCCAAGTCAAAGTCCAGACCTGAATCCAATCAAGAATCTGTGGAAAGAACTGAAAACTGCTGTTCACAAAGGCTCTCCATCCATGTTTTACAAGGAGGAATGGGCAAAAATTTCAGTCTCTTGATGTGCAAAACTGATAGAGACATACCCCAAGCGACTTACAGCTGTAATCGCAGCAAAAGGTGGCGCTACAAAGTATTAACTTAAGGGGGCTGAATAATTTTGCACGCCCAATTTTTCAGTTTTTTATTTGTTAAAAAAGTTTGAAATATCCAATAAATTTCGTTCCACTTCCACTTCAAGGTCGCAAAGTTCAAGGGGGCTGAATACTTTCGCAAGGCACTGTATGTGGGGATGTATGGTCACAGGTAGGTACAGGACATGATTTTGGGGGTGTTTTTCTTTTTCTTTCTTTCTTTTCATCTCTCTTGTAATATGATATTCTGTTTTTCTGTTTTATATTCATTTAATATTTTTGTGTTTGATAACAGCTGAAATGCAATACAGCTATACCTCAGCAAATCCAAAGTATGCATTATGTTATTCAAAGTTTGCCATCCACACTGGCCGCTGAGGGCATTGACCATTGATTATTTGAAAAATGAGCAGTGTAGTGATTTTACCACTAAGCTTGAGCATGTTGGAAGCTGCTTAATATTAATAACCTTATGGGTAAGACGAGTAAAGGGCTAAATTTACGGATGGCAAATTGAGTATATCTCCCAGTGATTTCATAGGAGTGGGATTGCTCTGGTGGATAAGAGGTATTTGTTATGTCCCAGTCTCTGTGCTTATGCATCGGGAGCAGGGACCGCCTAGGAGATTATTATCTAAGCCGCAGCTGTGTGGATGTGATGTTTTAAATCCGGGGAGTCGTGCCATATGTTCACACCCTTTGACAAAGTCGGAAATGACGAAATGCGTCAGTGCGTGAACATACCGCAACCGGAAGTGCTCGGGGGTCACAAATGGAGCGACTGTGGACTAGAGTTGAGCGGACACCTGGATGTCCGTGTTCGACGGGTTCGGCCGAACTTGAAAAAAAAGTCCGGGTCCGTGTCCCGAACTTTTTCCGAACTTTACCCGGACACCGAACCCCATTGAAGTCAATGGGGACCCGAACTTTCAGGCACTAAAATGGCTCTAAAACACCAAAGGAAAGGGCTAGAGTGCTGCAAATGGCAGCAAAATGTAGTTAAGAGCATGGCAAGTGCTCTGCAAACAAATGTGGATAGGGAAATAACTTAAAACAACAAAAAAAAAACAGAAAATAAAACAATGTTCTTTATCTCTGAAGGACGAGGCCCATATGGAGTAGGAGGGAGGTTGAGGTGGTGGTGGATGTGGCGGTGTCATAGGCGTGCGCACAGGGTGTGCCAGATGTACCTGGGCACACCCTAAGCACCTAGGGCACATTAGCATTATCACTCTGTTTGCCAGTGAGGAGAAGGGAAAGATCTCCCTCGGACCTCCTCTGCTCTATTTCACTTTGCCAGCAGGGAGAGTAATGTATCAGGGCCATGTACGTGTAGGCAAACACATGCATGTGTATTTAAACTTTGGGGTGCACACCCTAATGCAATAGGCTGCGCACACCTATGGGCGGTGTAGGTGGAAGCGGCGGTGGAGGAGGACGAGGTAGCCAAAAATGCTTTTTTTCATAAATTTTAAATGAGGGTACACCCCAAAAGAGTGAGAAAGAGCAAAAATAGAACAATGGCTGGGTAAGGTCGGTATCCATCGCTATTCTGCACAAGGTACGGAAAAGTCCCGTGGGATCCATGCCTGGTTCATTTTAATGAACGTGAGCTTATCCACATTGTCTCTGGACAGGCGGCTGCGCTTGTCTGTGATAACGCCCCCAGCCGAGCTAAATACCCGTTCAGATGATACACTGGCTGCAGGGCACGCCAGCACCTCCAAGGCGTAAAGGGCAAGCTCAGGCCATGTGCCCAATTTGGAGACCCAGAAGTTGAAGGGGGCACACCCATCATTTACTACATGTAGGCGTGTGCACACATACTGCTCCACCATGTTGGTGAAATGCTGCCTCCTGCTAAGACGTTCCATATGAGCTGCTGGTGCTGCTGTTTGTTGTGGCGTGCTGACAAAGCTTTTCCACATTTCGGCCATGCTAACCCTGACTTCTGAGGTTCTGGCGGTGCCCTGGTTGCGTTGGCGACCTCTTCCTCCTCCTCCTCCTCTGCCTTGTGCTTCCACTGTGGCCCCGCTGTCAGGTGGGAATGCCAGCAACATCGCGTCTACCAACGTGCGCTTGTACTCGCGCATCTTGCTATCGCGCTCCAGTGAGTGAATTAAGGACGGTACGTTGTCCTTGTAACGGGGATCCAGCAGCGTGGCCACCCAGTAATCAGCACAAGTTGGAATGTGGGCAACTCGGCGGTCGTTGTGGAGACACTGCAGCATTTAATCGCTCATGTGTGCCAGGCTGCCCAGAGGCAACGAAAGGCTGTCCTCTGTGGGAGGTGTATCGTCTGTGTCCTCTGTATCCCCCCAGCCACGCACCAGTGATAGCCATGAGCTGGCCTGGGTGCCACCCTGCTGTGAACATGGTTCCATCTCCTCCTCATCCTCCTCATCCTCCAGAACTGTGCCCCTGCTGGACAATTGTGTCCCTGGCGTTTGTGTGTGCAGGAACCCACCCTCGGAGCCCCTTGCGAATGACTGCCCTGAAAGCCTTGGAAATGTTACCTCTTTATCCTCCTCCTCCTCATCCTGTGCCACATCCTCTTCCATCATCGCTGGAATTGTTTTTTAAAGGAGGCATAGAAGTGGGATAGTTAAGCTGACAATGGCGTCATCGGCACTGGCCATGTAGGTGGAGTACTCAAAACAGCGCAACAAGGCACACAGGTCTCGCATGGAGGCCCAGTTATTGGTGGTGAAGTGGTGCTGTTCCGCAGAGCGACTCACGTGTGTGTGCTGCAGCTGAAACTCCACTATGGCCTGCTGCTGCTCTCACAGTCTTTCCAGCATGTGCAAGGTGGAGTTCCACCTTGTGGGCACGTCACATATGAGGCGGTGAGCGGGAAGGCCGAAGTTACGCTGTAGCGCTGACAGGCGAGCAACAGCAGAGTGAGAACGCCCAAAGTGCGCACAGACGGCCCGCACTTTCTGCAGCAGCTCTGACATATCGGGGTAGTTTTTAAGGAACCTCTGCACCACCAAATTCAGCACATGCGCCAGGCAAGAGCAGCCCAGAGCTGCTATGAGATTTTGCCCGTAAACGCACACCACCAGGCCGGGCTTGAGGCTCGCTGGAAGCAACCACTCATTTGTCTGCTGTTCCATGCTCCTCCACAACTCCTGCGTGGTGTGTGGTTTTTCCCCCAAACAGGCAAGTTTTAAAACTGCCTGCTGTCGTTTACCCCTGGCCGTGCTGAAGTTGGTGGTGAAGGTGTTACGCTGACCAGATGAGGAGGCGGTAGAGGATGAGGAAGCGGAGTAGGAGGAGTTAGGAACAGGAGGCAAACTGAAGCGCCCTGCAATCCTCGGTGGTGGAAGGACATGCGCCAAATTGCTATCCGCCTCAGGCCCATCCGCCACTGCATTTACTCAGTGTGCCGTTAGGGAGATATAACGCCCCTGACCGTGCTTACTGGTCCACGTATCGGTAGTTAGGTGGACCTTGGCACAGATGGCGTTGCGCAGTGCACACCTGATTTTTTCCCCCCACTTGGTTGTGCAGGGAAGGGATGGCTTGCCTGGAAAAGTAGTGGCGGCTGGGCACGACGTACTGTGGGACAGCCACCGACATAAGGTTTTTAAAACTGTGCGTCTCCACCAGACGGAATGACAGCATTTCAAAGGCCAAGAATTTTGAAATGCTGGCATTCAGGGCCAGGGATCGCGGGTGGGTAGGGGGGTATTTCCTCTTCCTCTCAAGTGTTTGGGAGATGGAAAGCTGAACGCTTCCACAGGACATTGTGGAGATGGTTGGTGACCCAGGTGGTGGTGTTGCTGACAGATCGTCTGTTTGCGGGGTGGCAGGTGCCGGTATCACTACAGATGTGGCTGGAGCGGCCGAGACTGCAGCAGAAGAGGAAGCAGGATGAGCCAGAGACGTTTCTTGGTTTTGAAGGTGTCTACTCCACTGCAGCTCGTGCTTTGCACTTAGATGCCTGATCATGCAGGTTGTGCTCAGGTTGAGAAGGTTTATGCCTCGCTTCAGGCTCTGATTACACAGGGTGCAAACCACTCGTGTCCTGTCATCAGCACATTTTCTGAAGAACTTCCACGCTAGAGAACTCCTTTGAGCTGGCTTTGCTGCGCTCGTTCCCTTGCTGCGTTGGGCAGTAGCAGGCGTAGTGTCTAGGGCATGGCCGCTCCGCTTCTGCACCCTGCTCCCTCTTCTGCTGTGCTGGTGGCTCTGTGCGACCACCGCCTCTTCCTCCAAACTACTCAGGTCACCTGCATGACCTTCATTCCATGTGGGGTCGAGGACCTCATCGTCCTCCACATCATCTTCCACCCAGTCTTCACCCCTGCCCTCCTTGTCGGTCTCCACAATTCTGAATGCCGCAGCAGTTGGCACGTGCGTTTCGTCATCATCGGAGACGTGCTGCGATGGTGCTTGCATGTACTCATCTTGAGAAATAAATGGTTGGGCATCGCTGCACTCAATCTCTTCCACTTCTGGGGCAGGGCTAGGTGGATGGCCCTGGGAAACCCTGCTGACAGAAAAGAAGAAAAGACTGCTGTATGACTTGGGGCTCAGACTGCTTGCCTGATTTGCAAGGGGGGTGAGGTGAAAGACGGTTGGACATCGGCTGCAGGTGCCAACTCTGACCTTTCTGCAGTAGACTGGGTGGGAGACAATGTGAAGGAACTGGAGGCACTGTCAGCAGCAAACCAATCTACTATCGCCTCTACTTGTTCTTGCCTCATCACTTCTAGGCGCATGATGCCCTACCAAATACTGCTGCAGGTTCTGTCGCCTACTCACACTTGAGGAAGGTGTTTCACTTGTGCGTGTAACTGGCACTGATCGACCACGTCCTCTCCTTGCAACAGGAGCTCTACCAGCAGCACCACGACCCAGGCCACAGCCCCTATTTGACGGTCTCCTCATATTTCTGTAATTTATGATCTTGCCCTAGAAAGGTGTTTATTGGATAGCGGAACAAAACAACAACAGTATCGCACGGGTGTATCTCACAGTCAAATATGCAAACTATGCCGCAATTTAATGTTTTTTAACCCAAAAGGGTGTATATTGAATAACGGAATAGGAAAAAGGATAAAAAACGGTGTATCTCACACGTACAAACACAGACTAGGCCCCGATTAAAATTTTTTGTACCCTAAAGGGAGGATGAGGAAGAGGAGTAGGAGGAGTTGGGAACAGGAGGCAAACTGAAGCGCCCTGCAATCCTCGGCGGTGGAAGGAGATGCGGCAAACAAATTTAAAAGGTGTATCTCACACGTACCGATACAGACTATGCCGTAATTTAATTTTTTACACTCCAAAAGGGTGTATATTGAATAGCGGAATAGGAAAAATTTTATAATACGGTGTATCTCACACGTACAAACACAGACTAGGCCCCGATTACAATTTTTTGTACCCTAAAGGCAGGATGAGGAAGAGGAGTAGGAGGAGTTGGGAACAGGAGGCAAACTGAAGCGCCCTGCAATCCTCGGTGGTGGAAGGAGATGCGCCAAACAAATTTAAAAAGGTGTATCTCACATGTACCGATACAGACTATCCCGCAATTTAATTTTTTACACCCAAACAGGGTGTATATTGAATAGCGGAATAGGACAAATTTTACAAAACGGTGTATCTCACACGTACAAACACAAACTAGGCCCCGATTACTATTTTTTGTACCCTAAAGGCAGGATGAGGAGTAGGAGGAGTTCGGAACAGGCAGGAGGCAGACTGAAGCACCCTCAAATCCTCGGCAGTATGAGATGCGCCCCAAAAATTGGAAAGGTGTATCTCACACGTACCAACACAGACTATCCCGCAATTTAATTGTTTTTACCCAAAGGTGTAGATTAAATAGCGGAATAGAAAATATTATCAAAAAAAAGGTGTATGTATCTCACACGTAGAGACCCAGACTAGGCCCAAATTACTATTTTTTGTACCCCCAAAGGCAGGATGAGGAGTAGGAGGAGTTCGGAACAGGCAGCACCCTCAAATCCTCGGAAGTATGAGATGCACCCCAAAAATTGGAAAAGTGTATCTCACACGTACCGACACAGACAATCCCGCAATTTAATTGTTTATACTCAAAGGTTTAGATTGAATAGCGGAATAGAAAATATGATATCAAAAGGTGTATGTATCTCACACGTACCAACACAGACTATCCCGCAATTTAATTGTTTTTACCCAAAGGTGTAGATTGAATAGCGGAATAGAAAATATGATATCAAAAGGTGTATGTATCTCACACGTACCGACACAGACTATCCCGCAATTTAATTGTTTTTACCCAAAGGTGTAGATTAAATAGCGGAATAGAAAATATTCAAATCCTCAGCAGTATGAGATGCGCCCCAAAAATTGGAAAGGTGTATCTCACACGTACCAACACAGACTATCAAGCAATTTAATTGTTTATACCCAAAGGTGTAGATTGAATAGGGGAATAGAAAATATGATATCAAAAGGTGTATGTATCTCACACGTAGAGACCCAGACTAGGCCCAAATTACTATTTTTTGTACCCCCAAAGGCAGGATGAGGAGTAGGAGGAGTTCGGAACAGGAAGCACCCTCAAATCCTTGGAAGTATGAGATGCACCCCAAAAATTGGAAAGGTGTATCTCACACGTACCGACACAGACTATCCCGCAATTTAATTGATTATACCCAAAGGTGTAGATTGAATAGCGGAATAGAAAATATGATAACAAAAGGTGTATGTATCTCACACGTAGAGACCCAGACTAGGCCCAAATTACTATTTTTTGTACCCCCAAAGGCAGGATGAGGAGTAGGAGGAGTTCGGAACAGGCAGCACCCTCAAATCCTCGGCAGTATGAGATGCACCCCAAAAATTGGAAAGGTGTATCTCACACGTACCGACACAGACTATCCAGCAATTTAATTGTTTATACCCAAAGGTGTAGATTGAATAGCGGAATAGAAAATATGATATAAAATTGGTGATTTATCAATAGCACATGTGAATAGCAGTGTCTTATATCAGTCAGCTCTTCTGCAGGCTATGGAGGGGGAAAAAAAATTCCCCTTTTAAGTTTGTAATTTTTAACTAGATTAGTACAGACTATGCCACAATTTAATTTTTTTAACCCAAGGGTGTATATTGAATAGTGGAATAGAAAAAAAGTGTATAACTTTTGAAATCACTCAATAATAGCACATGTATGAACACAGCAGTGTATTATCACAGTCAGCACAGCAGCACTGAAGGAAAAACGCTGCACACAACTGACTGATAAAACTGACTTTTTTCTCCCTCCTCCTCAGTGGGCAAAAAGATTGTGTTCACTGCACCCCACACACAGCAAAATCGATGTGGACCAGCTCTGCTGCAGGCTATGGAGGGAAAAAAAATCCCCCTTTTAAGTTTGTAATTTTTAACTAGATTAGTGCAGACTATGCCACAATTTAATTTTTTTAACCCAAGGGTGTATATTGAATAGTGGAATAGAAAAAAGTGTATAACTTTTGAAATCACTCAATAATAGCACATGTGAACACAGCAGTGTATTATCACAGTCAGCACAGCAGCACTGAAGGAAAAACGCTGCACACAGTGACTGATGAAAAATACTTTTCTCCCTCCTCCTCAGTGGGCAAAAAGATTGTGTTCACTGCACCCCACAGCAAAATCGATGTGGACCAGCTCTGCTGCAGGCTATGGAGGGAAAAAAAATTCCCCTTTTAACCACTTTGCCACTGAGTACCGTAGTACTACTGCGGCAAAGTGGCTTGCTATCGTCTGACGACGTAGACCTACGTCGTCAGACACTCCCCCTTGTGGGCGGCGCTGCGCGCCGCTGGAGGCTCGCTCCCGCTGTATTCAGTCACAGCGGGAGTCGGGCCAGGGGAGGAGCAGCGGCGATCGCCGCTGCTCTGCCCCGATCGTCGGGGATCTAGTGTGGAGATCCGCCCGCCTGTGTAAACACAAGCGGGCGGATCTCCCAAGTGACAGGGAGTGACAGATCGGAGTGTTCAGCATAGCTGAACACTCCGATCTGTCCCTGGCTCACACAGTCACCTCCCCCCCCCACACGTCAGTAAGCACCAGGCATACCTTAACCCCTCCCTCTCCAATAAAATTAACCCCTTCCCTGCCAGTGTCATTTTTACAGTAACAGTGCATATATATATAGCACTGATTACTGCAGTAATGTCACTGGTACCACCAAAAGTGTCAAAAATGTCAGTCAAGGGTCCGATCTGTCCACCGCAATGTCGCAGTCCCGCAAAAAAAATCGCAGATCGCCGCCATTACGCGTTAAAAAAAACACTAAAAATGACAGAAATCTTTCCCTTTGTTAGTAAACGCAATAACTTTTGCGCGAACCAATCAAAATACGCTTATTGTGAATTTTTTTACCAAACATAGGCAGCAGAAAACAAATTGGCCAAAAATTTAAAAAAATTTTGATTTTTACATTTTTGGGGGGGGGATTTCATATAAAAAAATGTGGAAAATATTGTTGTTTTTTCAAAATATACGCTCTTTTTTTGTTTATAGCGCAAAAAGTAAAAATCGCACAGGTGATCAAATACCAACAAAAGAAAGCTCTGTTTGTGGGAAAAAAAGGACGTAAATTTCGTTTGGGTATGGCGTCGCACGACCGCGCAATTGTCAGTTAAATTCGCACAGCGCCGAATCGCAAAAAGTGGCCCAGACGTAAGACAGCAAAATGCTCTAGTGGTAAAGTGGTTAAGTTTGTAATTTTTAACTAGATTAGTACAGACTATGCCACAATTAAATTTTTTTAACCCAAGGGTGTATATTGAATAGTGGAATAGAAAAAAGTGTATAACTTTTGAAATCACTCAATAATAGCACATGTGAACACAGCAGTGTATTATCACAGTCAGCACAGCAGCACTGAAGGAAAAACGCTGCACACAACTGACTGATAAAAAAGACTTTTCTCCCTCCTCCTCAGTGGGCAAAAAGATTGTGTTCACACCACCCCACACACAGCAAAATCGATGTGGACCACTGACACCTGCCTATCTCCAGACTCTCCCTAAAAGGATCAATAAGATCGGTCACTGCCGGCACTGCAAACCCCCCCCACACTGCAAAATCGATTGTAGTAGAACACTGACCCTAAATATCTCCAACCTCTCCCTAAAAGGATTGATAAGATCGGTCACTGCCGGCACTGAAACCCCCCCCCCCCCACACAGCAAAATCGATTGTAGAACACTGACCCTAAATATCTCCAGCCTCGCCCTAAAATGCCTATATCTCGCCCTGCCTGCAGCACTCCGACCTGTCCCTCAATTCTATTTCGGACACAATATGATTTTTTTGCCTGTCTGTCCCTAATCAGCAGCCAGCACGTATGATGTGTGCTCTGTCCCTGTACTACAGCATAATGACGCAGCGGCGCTCGGTCTCGAACTTATAAAGACTTGGTCACATGCTTCAGATGGCCAATCACAGCTACTAATACATTTGTAGGCATGGCTGGGATGGCTTAAGGCACACCAGTTAAACGCTTGTTGATTGGCTGTTGAAAGCCCGCCATGAAAAGCGCGCCAATACATACAAAACCCGGAAATAAAATGACCGAACACGGATTTTTACCCGAACATACAGTAAAGTTTTCGGGTCCGTGTTCGGGTAACAAAAATCCAATTATTCGGTACGAACACAAATAATACAGTCCGTGTTCGCTCAACCCTACTGTGGAGTCTTTACACCGGCGTAGAGCGGGTGAGAGGAACCGGTATCGCCAGTGAGTGTCCCTTATCAAGTACAATACTGCATTATCTTCAGTGATTTTTGTGAGTGGAATGCATTTGGGTTAAAAAAAACAGCATTTTAAAACAGTATCACACTAGTGCGGCCCTTCTGTTTGTTTTTCCCCCAAACCGCTGTGACCTATTGGGAAACTGTGGAGGAGCAGAGGAGAGGGGTGTGCTGCAGTTTAAAGGGACCTTAAGTGGATACCATCAACGCTGGACATAGGGATCAGGAGCCAAGGCACTGTGAAGGTCATTTACTCTGCCCTGTTGCCTTATCCATGAAAGTGGGTAGGCAAGAGTTTCTGGTGAGTTACCATCTTCACTACATCTATTGTCACAGCGGTGAAGGAGTGTGAGGTGATCTTGGCTGCACATTGGTGATTCCTTTGGGTCTAATCTGTGATCTGAAGTTATACATCACTTTACAGACTTTAATTAGAGACTACACTCCATTTGATGGACTATGCTATCTGTGTGGTTCTGATGGGATAATTTTATTGTTGCCCTGGACCTTATTCCATCTGCGCTACTAATACCAATTTGGTTTCTGTGAGATTTATTGGTGTTTTTTATAATGGCACTTGTATAATATAGCAACAGTCACAGTTTCAGTAATGCAGCATAATCATGTCTTCCTGTTTTACCCCCTGTGGAGTTTTAGCAACAAAGGACAGTCCTCTGGCTCAATGGTTGCTAGGAGCAACGACCGTGCAGGGTACCATAGGAAGATCCTGAGAGGAACCCCCAAATGTAGCACTACCCCCATAGGGGCTGCAAGTGACAGGGTTCCCCACTGCTGCACAGCCAGTCACATAGCATCTTCATCTTTCATCAGACACATTGAGCAGTCCTTGAGCTTTGGTTTTATGTTTTATTAGGGGATAATAACTTGAGTAGGTAGAGGGATTATGGGATGCCCAACCTAAAAGTGACACAACCAGGAACAACTTCCTACCTATTTACAGCTCCTCTTGTACAACTCCAGTTTCCTCTTATGTGGTACCTAACAGTCTCTGTTAGTTCAGCAACAGCACATAACAGGCTAGGCCAGTGATGGCAAACCAGATGTTTTGGAACTACATTTCCCATGATGCTCAACAACAGTGCCAAGTGAATGAGCTTATTGATAAATGTAGTTCCAAAACATCTGGAGTGCCAAGGTTCGCCATCACTGGCCTAGGAGTTCTCAGTCCCTTTTAATAAGTAGCATAATGTGGTATGAACTGTAACCTGGAGTACCTCCACTCCCCTGTAGAAACTGGTCCCAGCTCTACCACTTGCAGGAAATGCTAGCCCACCTGGGTGCTCTTCCACCAGACCATCCGGCTGCTTCTTCACCAGTCTTCTCGACTGACTCTCTGGAGATCTCCCAGGGCAAGGCTGAAGACTTAAGCACACTGCTGTATTCAAGAGATACTTGCTGCATGTGGCAGTTTCTCCCCTTGTAAGCCCCTGCACCGTGCTGCTGTACAGTACTCACACTGTCCTTCTTGCTTCCGCTGCCTCTCAGGAAACCCTCCTCCAATGTCTTCTGTGGTAGGATCCTTCCAGGCCAGCCACCTGAGCCCGGCCTGAGGAAGAGCCCCTTCCTGGTAGGGGTCCTTTGAGGGCCACAGACTGTCTCCCTCAGCGCTGCATCTCCATCTTCCACCCGACTCCCTGCACAGCATGACTTATGTCTATTTAAGGGCTCACTTGGTCCCCAGACCCACCTTCTGGGGATTGGTTAAGGGCCCCTAAAAAAAAAAATATATATATATATATATATATATATATATATACACACACACTATATTACCAAAAGTATTGGGGCGCCTGCCTTTACATGCACATGAACCTTAATGCCATCTCAGTCTAAAGCCCAAGCTATTTCTAGAGCTTTGTCGTTCATTGAGATTGTACCAGTTTTACAATTCATCAACAGCCAACATGTTGTTTGGTGATACTATAACTTTGATATCCTGCTACTTTTTAGCTATATTTTTTCATTACTTCATAGCATCAAATCTGTCACAATTTACTCCAAACGTTATGCATGTCAATGCAGGATGGGCCAAATGCCACTTCTGGTTGTCTGATGTAATTTAGGGAATTACACACTAGAGCTGCTATAACATGATACAAATGCACTTGGATTGTCAATTTCACTAGTATAATCATATGATGGTATGTTATGCAAAAATATTGGATTCAGCACTTAGGATGCTATATACACACTGTGCGCTTTGACCATATGGTAGTACTGTATATCAGAAAAATGGCTGGAGTTGTATGTAGTATTTAATTACATCTGGAAAGTGACCTACTCATGTAAACAAATGTGTGATTTTGTTTGTTTTACAATGCATGAAGTTTGAGTCATATTCTATCTTTCCAAAGCATATCCATCTTTTGATAATTCTTACCATTATGGATTAAAAAGGGCTCATTATGTCTAAATCTTGTTTCGCTGTAGGACCACTTTATAATAAGACCTTTTGCCACATGTTCTATTAAAATATTTTGAAGACAGCTATTCCTGAGAGAAGAAACCTATCTATCATACTTAAAGAAAACATGACCAATATATACAATGATTTATAGACAGATGGATGTTGGAGTTCCCATGGCTTACATATTAGATGTAACTGTATAGAATATATTTTGCCAAACATAACAATGTATTACTAATTTATTTAACATTTGCCTAAGTTGCTATTTACACACCTTTGTTATTGTTTAAAAACCCAAATAATCATGGCATACAATTAAAAATAAATAAAAGCACTCAGAACTTGCAATAGGCCCAGTCAAAGTGCCTTTTCTACCCCTTCCCCAATTTCATGCATTTTATAGGTTTAGAACTATTCATATTTCTCATACAGCTCCAATCAAAGTCCAGGAACAGTCATATTCTCTGATTTTGTAACTAGGCTTCAAAGCATATTATGTTTGATTGTTGTAAAATTGCTACCCAAGACTTGGCTATGGCTATGTTTGTTTATACCTTTATAGTCCACTTACAGTACTATTGTTGACTTTCTAATATTTATTCAAGAAATGTATCTGGCTGTGAGTTACTTTATGATGTTCATTTAAATTGTATGTTGTACTAGTTACTCATGCATATAACTGCAATACAATTTAGTGGAATGCCCCTGGAACTGTTTTTACATCTGCTTAAAAAATAACATTTTCATTGAAAAGAATAATACTCAGATCGCAAAAATGTTCCAGAAACAATTTAAAGAACATTGCAGCCTTGAAAAGCTACCTTAATTTAATTCATTACACTGACTGCAAGGCATTTTGGACATTTTGTCAAAATTTTATCAAAGCATTATGTTCATCCCTCATTATAGGTGTAGCACCCTACAGGTAGGTGCTAGGTAAATGCATGGTGGGCCTTGTCTGCCTAACAGCAGGGCCATGATTGCTTTTTGGTTAGGGTGTCATGGCTTCCAGGTGTGTTTGCTGAGAGGGGAGTTTCCCCACTGGCTCTGTGAGAGGTTTCTCATAGGGCAGTGGAGGAAACCCAATCGGGGATACATTCAGACTTGTAACTATCCCAGAAGGCAGATTCTGCTGCAAAAGATTTTGGGAGTGGATATAAGTCTGAGGGGAGTGCGTGACTCGGCGTCTTTGGCGGGAGCAGAGTCCCAGGAGGGAGAGAACGGCTGTCTCTCCTCCTGTTAGGGGAAGCGGATGTCTTGGGGTGCTGCCTGAGAATCCAGAGGATGCTGAGTTGAGCTGCGGGGATCTGATGTGCCAAGAACCAGCGGAGAGAAAGAGGGGTCCAGTCCCAGGAAAGCCTACACAGGTCGTGAGTACTGAGGATTGCCCCTGGGGGTCTGCCTAGTGTCAGTGGGGAGCACTCCGGAGAAGGTTCTAGGATCCAAGTGTCAGCTAGCTGTAAAGGGGGTATTTAGGTTGAGGACCCTGAAGTGACAGAGGGGGTACCTAGTCAGGGGACCCTGAAGAGTTAAAGGGGGTGCCTGCAGTTTGGGCCCTGAAAAGTCAGTGCACAGTGTGTAGTGCATCAGTTAAGAATTGCAGCCTGATCCTAGGCCTTCTGGACCCCCCTCCCTTCCCGTGCCTGGGCCCTTGGAGCCCAGTGCATGGGAGTGTGCTACGTCATGTCCCCCTTGAGTAGTCAGTCCCTTGTAGGGCTTTCGTAGCTTTTATGGTATCCCTGGCCTTCTTCTTTGTTGGGTCTTCTTTTTACACCAGCCCCCTAGCATATCAGCTCGAGTTCTCCCACCTTAGGATACCCTCAACGACCATAGCTGCTCTACATGACACACCTTGACCTTATTGGTAGAGGTGTACCGAACTGTTCGCCGGCGGACAGTTCCCGGCGAACTTAGCATGTTCGCGTTCGCCGCTGCGGGCGAACATATGCGATGTTCGGTCCTCCCCCTATAATACATCATTGAGGCAAACTTTGACCCTGAACTTCACAGTCAGCAGGCACATTTCCAGCCAATCAGCATACCTCCCTCCCACACCCTCCCACCTCCTATAAATAAGCAAGGGCAGCATCCATCTTAGATCATTCTGAAGCAGTGTGTGTTAGTGAGAGCAGGGAATGCTGCTGCTGCTGCTGCTGTTAATAGCTAGGGACAGTTGTCAGTGCTCCTGGTCTTGCTAGTCAGTAATCTTGGTCCACTACTGCTGTAAGAACAGCATCCTACTCCTGACAGCACCCCAAAAAGCCCTTCTAAGGGCTGGTATTTGTGTAATTTTTATATATATATATATATATATATATATATATATATATATATATATATATATATATAATCTAGTGTCCCCAAAAGCCCTTTTAAGGGCTGGTAATTGAGGATTTTTTTTTCATTTATATATATATATATATAGTGTCCCCAAAAGCCCTTTTAAGGGCTGGTAATTGAGTTTTTTTTCTTTTTATATATATATATATATATATATATATATATATATATATATATATATATATATATATATATATATATCTATTGTACACTGCAGTTGCCTGCCCGCTGTGTGTGAGAGGCCACAGACACACCACAGACTGTACTGTGTGCACACCACACTCATTTCGGGTGGCACAGGCACAGTACCCTGCATTTTAAAAAATATATTTTTTTTTTCCTCTGTCATAATTGCAGTGAGTGCTGTGTCAGGTCCACAGAGTGTACTGTACCCACTGCAGTGCACTGCCCACCACTGATATATATATGGTGGCACAGCATCTTGTTGCAAATTAAAAAAAAAATATATATATATTTTTTATTATTGCAGTTGCCTGGGCTGCCAGTGACTGTCAGGTCCACAGAGTGTACTGTGCCCACTGTAGTGCCACTGCGTGCCCACCCACCACTGATATATATACGGTGGCACAGCAGCTTGCAAAGTAAAAATATATATATTTTTTTTATAATTGCAGTTGCCTGGGTGCCAGTGACTGTCAGGTCCAGAGTGTACTGTGCCCACTGCAGTGCCACTGCGTGCCCACCCACCACTGATATATACGGTGGCACAGCAGCTTGCAAATTAAAAATATATATATTTTTTTATAATTGCAGTTGTCTGGGCTGCCAGTGACTGTCAGGTCCACAGAGAGTGTACTGTGCCACTGCCCACCCACCACTGATATATACGGTGGCACAGCAGCTTGCAAAGTAAAAAAATATATATTTTTTTTATAATTGCAGTTGCCTGGGTGCCAGTGACTGTCAGGTCCACAGAGAGTGTACTGTGCCACTGCCCACCCACCACTGATATATACGGTGGCACAGCAGCTTGCAAATTAAAAATATATATATTTTTTTATAATTGCAGTTGCCTGGGCTGCCAGTAACTGTCAGGTCCACAAAGAGTGTACTGTGCCACTGCCCACCCACCACTGATATATACGGTGGCACAGCAGCTTGCAAATTAAAAATATATATATTTTTTTATAATTGCAGTTGCCTGGGCTGCCAGTGACTGTCAGGTCCACAGAGAGTGTACTGTGCCACTGCCCACCCACCACTGATATATACGGTCGCACAGCAGCTTGCAAATTAAAAGAATATATATTTTTTTATAATTGCAGTTGCCTGGGCTGCCAGTGACTGTCAGGTCCACAGAGTGTACTGTACCCACTGCCCAACACTCCTATAGGGTGGCACAGCACCTTGCACTCATAGTACAACACATTAAAAAAAAAAAATGACAGGCAGAGGCAGGCCACCCCGCAAGGGCCGTCGTGGTCGTGGTGCTGTGATTTCCTTAGGCCCTAGAATAATGCCCAGTGTTCAGAGGCCACCACAGACCCTGAACTCAAAAAATTCTGAGGACATAGTTGACTGGCTTACACAGGACACCCAATCGTCTACAGCTTCCGCTCGGAACCTTAATGCACCATCCTCCTCCAGCTCAGCTTCGGGCACCTCTCAATTTACCACTCGCCAGCCCGCCGGCACCACCACCAACACTAGCACCACAGCCGCTTCACTTGATCCGTCAGAGGAGTTATTTTCACATCAGTTGGAAGAAATAAGTGATGCGCAACTATTAGTGCCAGAGGATGTAGATAACGGGGATATGTCTCAGTCAGGCAGCATTATACACATGGACGTACATTGTGATGATGATGATGATGTTGTACCTGCTGCTGCTGCCTTTGCTGAGTTGTCAAGTGAAGCGGCTGATGATGACGATGTGTCTGTGGATGTCACCTGGGTGCATGCTCGAAGAGCAGAAGAAGAGGGGGAAAGTTCAGATGGGGAGACAGAGAGGAGGAGGAGGAGACGAGTTGGAAGCAGGGGGAGGAGGTCATCGCAAGGAGCTAGTGGCGCAGTCAGACAGCATGTAGATTCTGCACCCGGGGTCAGCCAGACAGCACGCCACTCAACGCAAGCTGTTGCCACCACCAGAATGCCGTCCTTGCAAAGCTCAGCAGTGTGGCATTTTTTTTGTGTGTCTGCCTCTGATATCAGCGATGCCATTTGTAACCTGTGCCAAAAGAAACTGAGTCGTGGGAAGTCCAACACCCACCTAGGTACAACTGCTTTGCGAAGGCACATGATCTCACATCACAAACGCCTATGGGATCAACACATGAGTAAAAGCAGCACACAAACTGAAAGCCACCATCCTCCTCCTGGTCCAGCATCTTCAGCCACGTCAACCACTGCTGTCCTCCATGCCCCCTATCAACAACCCGCCCCTCCGCCTCTCACCTTCAGCAGTTCCTGCTCATCTGCCCACAGTCAGGTGTCTGTCAAGGAAATGTTTGAGCGTAAGAAGCCAATCTCACAGAGTCACCCCCTTGCCCAGCGTCTGACAGCTGGCTTGTCGGAACTCTTAGCCCGCCAGCTTTTACCATACAAGCTGGTGGAGTCTGAGGCCTTCAAAAAATTTGTCGCTATTGGGACACCGCAGTGGAAGGTACTCGGCCGAAATTATTTTTCACAAAAGGCAATCCCCAACCTGTACTCTATTGTGGAAAATGAAATCATGTCACGTCTGGCACACAGTGTTGGGGCAAGGGTCCATCTGACCACTGATAGCTGGTCTGCAAAGCACGGTCAGGGCAGGTATATCACTTACACTGCGCATTGGGTAAACCTGCTGGCGGCTGCCAAGCATGGAATGCGTGGCTCTGCTGCAGAGGAGTTGGTGACACCGCCACGACTTGCAGGCAGGCCTGCTGCCACCTCCTCTACTCCTCCTACTCCATCCTCTTTGCTAACCTCCTCGGCTGAGTCCTCTTCTGCTGTTGTGTCTTGCTCCACACCAACTGCACCCCCCCAGCTCCCCAGGGGCTATTCCACATGCCGGATACGACAGTGTCACGCTGTCTTGGGGTTGACTTGCCTGAAAGCAGAGAGTCACACCGGACCAGCACTACTGTCCGCCCTGAACGCACAGGTGGATCAGTGGCTGACCCCGCACCAACTGGAGATCGGCAAAGTGGTGTGTGACAACGGAAGCAATTTGTTGGCGGCATTGAATTTGGGCAAGTTGACACATGTGCCGTGCATGGCACATGTGTTGAATCTGATTGTACAACGCTTTGTGCAGAAGTACCCAGGCTTACAGGACGTCCTCAAGCAGGCCAGGAAGGTGTGTGGCCATTTCAGGCATTCCTACACGGCCATGGCGCACTTTGCAGATATTCAGCGGCGAAACAACATGCCAGTGAGGCGCTTGATTTGCGACAGCCCGACACGTTGGAATTCAACACTGCTAATGTTCGACCGCCTGCTCCAACAAGAAAAAGCGGTCAACGAGTATTTGTATGACCGGGGTGCTAGGACAGCCTCTGCGGAGCTGGGTATTTTTTTGCCACGTTACTGGACGCTCATGCGCAATGCCTGTAGGCTCATGCGTCCTTTTGAGGAGGTGACAAACCTAGTCAGTCCCACCGAAGGCACCATCAGCGACATCATCCCATATATTTTCTTCCTGGAGCGTGCCCTGCGAAGAGTGCTGGATCAGGCCGTAGATGAGCGTGAAGAGGAAGAGGAAGAGTTGTGGTCACCATCACCACCAGAAACAGCCTTACCGTCGCTTGCTGGACCTGCGGCAACACTGGAAGAGGAGTCTGAGGACGAGGAGTCAGAGGAGGAATGTGGCTTTGAGGAGGAGGAACACCAACCACAGCAGACATCCCAGGGTGCTCGTTGTCACCTATCTGGTACCCGTGGTGTTGTACGTGGCTGGGGGGAAGAACACACCTTCAATGACATCAGTGAGGACGAGGAATTGGACATGAGTAGCTCGGCATCCAACCTTGTGCAAATGGGGTCTTTCATGCTGTCATGCCTGTTGAGGGACCCTCGTATTAAAAGGCTGAAGGAGAACAACCTGTACTGGGTGGCCACGCTACTAGACCCCCGGTATAAGCAGAAAGTCTCTGATATGTTACCTAATTACCGGCAGGCGCAAAGGATGCAGCAGCTACAAAATAAGTTGAAAAGTATGCTTTACACAGCATATAAGGGTGATGTCACAGCACAACGGGAATCCAACAGGGGAAGAGGTGAAAGTAATCCTCCTCCTACCACCACAACCACGCCGGCAAGGACAGGACGCTTTACAGACGTCTTGTTGATGGAGGACATGCGGAGCTTTTTTAGTCCTACGCATCGCCACAGCCCTTCGGGGTCCACCCTCAGAGAACGACTCGACCAAAAGGTAGCAGACTACCTTGCCTTAACTGCAGATATCGACACTCTGAGGAGCGATGAACCCCTTGACTACTGGGTGTGCAGGCTTGACCTGTGGCCTAAGCTATCCCAATTTGCCATTGAACTTCTGGCCTGCCCCGCTTCAAGTGTGCTGTCAGAAAGGACCTTCAGCGCAGCAGGAGGTATTGTCACTGAGAAGAGAAGTCGCCTAGGTCAAAAAAGTCTTGATTACCTCACGTTTATTAAGATGAATGAGGCATGGATCCCGAAGGGACTGACAGTGGGGGATGCATTTGACTAAAAAAGGCCTGGTGATGACTGAGATGCCTTGGGCTAAAAATGGTCCACACGCTGCTGTATTTAATCATTCTCTGCATGCCGGATGACTTACGTGACGTCTTCGCCACCAACTACCTTTCAAGCCGCAATGTTTTAGTGCACTTTCTGCCTTGAAAACCTCAATTTTTCAGGCCGCTGCTAAAGCAACAATACCTACTTTTTCATGCATGTGTACATGCCTAATTTTCCTGGCCTCTGGTGCTACACTGTGGCTGCAAAAAAACAAAAAACAAAAAAAAAGGCACATACATGTGTCAATTCCCCTTTGTGATCGTTACCTTGTCGTGGTGAAGGGGCTTGCGTATCACAATGAAGCGATCACCTCTAGGAGTGTGTTGGCACACCCCAGATGATAAGGTCGTTGCTTCATTGTGAACAGACCAAAAGCGATCCGCGGGATAATTTTTTCATAGAAAAAACATTCATTTTCTTTCATTCTTTCTGCGGAGCTGGGTATTTTTTGGCCGCGTTACTGAATGCTCATGAACAATGGCTGTAGGCTCATGCGTCCTTTTGCGGAGGTGACAAACCTGGTGGTCAGTCGAACCCAAGGCAACATCATCGACCTCATCCCATATGCGTTTTTTCTGGAGCGTGCCCTGCGAAGAGTACTGGATCAGGCTGTAGATGAGCATGAAAAGGAAGAGTTGTGGTCCCCATCACCACCAGAAGCAGCCTTGTCGTTGTCAATTGCTGGACCTGTGGCAACGCTGAGAGATGAGTCTGAAGAAGAGAAGTCAGAGGAGGAAGGTGGCTTTGAGGAGGTGGAATACCAGCCACAGCAGGCGTCCCAGGGGGCTTGTTCTCACCTTTCGGGGACCCTTGGTGTTGTACGTGGCTGGGTGGAGGAAGAGACCTTCAATGATGTCAGTGAGGACAAGGAACGGGACATGGCTAGCTTGGTATCCAACCTTGTGCAAATGGGGAGTTTGCGGTTGTGGAAATGGACTGACTGACTGTTAAACGGGGAGTTTGGTCTGTCAGAGTTTGGTCTGTCACTGTGAAGCGGGCGTAACCCTTACACTACTTGACCGATACAACATCATACCTGATCGTATTCACACACTGGATGTTTTAAAGCACGTTATTCCAAACAATTTAGGAATGTTAGGTGATTTATGCCCTTTATGGATCAAAACCCGACTCTGCGTCAACTACGTAATTTTCCATGGGAGTTTTGCCATGGATCCCCCTCCGGCATGCCACAGTCCAGGTGTTAGTCCCCTTGAAACAACTTTTCCATCACTATTATGGCCAGAAAGAGTCCCTGTGTGTTTTAAAATTCGCCTGCCTATTGAAGTCTATGGCGGGTCGCCCGTTCGCGAACATTTGCGGAGGTTCACATTCGCCGTTCGCGAACGGCAAATTTTAGGTTCACGACATCTCTAATTATTTACTCCTGATGAGTGGGCCAACAGACCCATGAAACGTGTCGAGTTTTCTACAAGATTTTCTGTTGAGTTTTTATCCAAGACATTCTACATTACTACAGTATTTTAAACGCCTCTCCATATTGTGTCCACGATGACACAGAATACAACGAATTTAAAAAGAGTGGCAATAAAGAAATAGAGGTCAGTGACTACAGATTACAATATCAGTAATTAAATAAATATCTAACAGTCAGTATACATCACGTGGCTTTTGCAACAAAGAGGCTCAAAACGAATTTACCCATAATGTACATTTGGGAAATATCTAATAGGTGTTGTAAAATGTTTCCAATGAATTTACCAGGAACAAAGGTTGCACATGCTTTTAAGCAGACCTTGTACCCTAATAGATCGGTTTCTCTAATCTGGCCCCTTAAACTGTAGAACAAAATTATTTTAGAAAAAAAAAAGCTCTAGTGTAAAAAAAGTTGAATAATATATTTTCCAGCTGCTTCCGCTCACATTGTCTTCATTCTTTGAGCAAGATCCTGGGGAACATTGAGTAGTCCAAATCTGCACTGCACAACGTTCACTCACGAGATTTGGAGTACATTCTTTAGGACCTCTTTGGCAAGAAAATAACCTCACCCTCTGCACTTTAGAAGCTGGTCACTAGGTATGTTATTATCTAACTTTTTTCTTCCACAGGTTTCTCATTAAAGGAGTTGTAAAGTCAAAGGGTTTTTTATCTTAATGCATTCTATGCATTAAGAGAAAAAGCCTTCTGTGTGTAGCAGCCGCCCTCACATTTAGCTGAGCCCCCCTCTCTGTCCACGAGTCCCTCGATCGTCCAGGGCTCTCCTTTCTGATTGGCTGAGACACAGCAGCGGCACCATTGGCTTCTGCTGCTGTCAAAGTCAGTTAGCCAATCAGAAGGGAGAGGGGGTGGGGCTGAGCGGCAGCTCCGTGTCTGAATGCATACTGTACAGGGAGCTGCAGTTTGGATCTCCCCATAGCAAGCTGCTTGCTGTAAGGGCACTCAACAGGAGGGAGGGGCCAGAAGCAGCAAAGAGGGACCCAAAAAGAGGAGGAGCCAGGCTGCACTGTGCAAAACCACTGCACAGAGGAGGTAAGTATAACATGTTTGTTATTTAAATTAAAAAAAAAACACGCACAAGACTTTACAATCACTTTAGGTTTAATGTGCTGTTTTAGTAAGGGGGAGTCGGACGACTCTAATAAGCCAACTTTGCTTGGAGTGTAAGGTTTGCATTAAGAATTTGCTGCATTAAGGAATTTGTCTCTTCTGCCATATAAGTTATTTTCCAGACTTCTAGCGAGATTGTTTTAATTGTTGACTGAACCACTGATGTGCAGCTCAGTGTAGAATTGAAGTATGCCATGTGTGCTGGAACATAGTAACTCACATAAATGTTGTGTCATTTCTGGCTAATCTCTGCCAATCAAGAGGTTTAACCTCCCTGGCGGTGTGATTCTGTCAGGAATTCTGTACCAAAAGCGGTACAATTTTTTTCATGGAAATTTGGCGTTATGTATTATAGGCCTACAATTCTTAGTAATTACTGACTTAAACCTGACCAAAACAAGAGTCTAGTAGACATCCCAGATGTGATAAATTTGAAACACAAACGCATGAATTATAATCGAATCAATAATATAATTTTATATATATATATATATATATATATATATATATATATATATATATATGTGTGTATATAGGTATATATATATATACACATATATATATATATATATATATATATATATATAATATAAAATGTGTTATGTGTTTTGTGCAACGTTTGAATTTCCCTCCCTAGTTCCGCTCCCATGCAGCATTGCTGCTGCAGGGAACGGAACTAGGAAGTCCTCCTACCGACAGACGAGCGGCGGGGATCTCGGCTGGCGGTCACAGCAATGAGAGCTCATCGCTGGATCGCCAGGATAAGGTAAGACACTCCGCTGTGCTGTCTGCACATTCACCCCGAGCGTGACTCGGGGATACCGATAGTAGCAGGAAATTCCTACCCGAGTCACGCTCGGGGATACCGCTAGCCTGGTTAAAGACTCTAGACCAGTGATGGCGAACCTTGGCACCCCAGCTGTTTTGGAACTACATTTCCCATGATGTTCATGCACTCTGCAGTTTAGTTCAGCATCATGGGAAATGTAGTTCCAAAATATCTGGGGTGCCAAGGTTCGCCATCGCTGCTCTAGACAAAAAAAAAGACCAGTATAAGATGTCTGTGAGAAGGAAAGAATCGGACTCTAGTGATCAATCTGCTAGCCCATATCTGATCATGTTAAAGCACAGCGGTTGCCTTCAAACTAGTATACTCTATGAAATTTAGAAAAATAAACACAGATATGTTGTGCATACAATTTCTTGGTTCGGGCCTATTTGAAAAATGTGCAGTCAGAAAGTCCCAAACAAATGTGTAGAATTAATTACAGCTAAACTAAAAGCATATTGAGTCCAGCAAATTTGCAGCTTCACATTGTCATAAGATGAAATAGCCCAAAAATATATAGACCTTCTCTGTCAACACACCAAAATGACCTCACAGAATTTTGTTTAGTTATCAAGGTTCCTAAAAATGTGAACATTTGAAAATATGAGTCTTAAGAGAATATGCTAAAATTGAAGTTTTGTAACTTTTTTATGGCACATAAAAACTGCATTTTCATAACATAAATCAGAAGTTATTGTGAAAGAGAATATATGTGGTAAAAACGGTGTACATTGGGGTTCGTAACCTCAGTTTTATATAGTTAGAACAGTGGGCAACATGCCAAGCCTGTAATGTACTTTCAGAATACTTTTCATGAGTTTATTAAAATTTTAAAGCTGTTGCTGAGATGGTAATGGTCAGTTATTAATAAAGAATACAAAAAAAGTAATTGAGATGTTGTTACTGGAAAACTTTGAAACAGATATAGTTGACATTATAAACATGCAGGGCTGTAAAGTGACGAGAAGCAAACACGTGTTCAATTCAAATACCTAACCATGTTAGATTCAACTTCTTTGCTTGAATGAATGTTCCTTGTGAATGTATGCTCATTTTACTTACAGTTTAGTAAGGAACTGCCAACTTTATTAACCCCTTTCACGCTTAAGGGTAAAACAAATCTTAATGCCTAAGCACAATTTTTCCACTTTGACATGTGTTAGCAAAACTGTACATAATTACAACTACTTTGTGAATCCAGGTGGATTATACTGCATTTTATTCAGGACAAATTTGGCTTTCATTTGGTGGTGAATGGTAATGGATAACTCGTGATTTTTTTTTTTTATTATCAAAGAAAAACTGCCCCAAACTAGTAAAAATAAACACTTTTTTTAAATTTAGCTGTATATTTCTTGCTACTACCATAACCTTCCACCAAAGAACAACCCAAATCAAATTCTCCTGCTCCTGGTGATTACTGCAATACCCCATATGTGTATGTTAGTTGTTGTTTGTACCCATAGTACAGCCCAAAACCAATAGTATATATATATTTTTATTTTTTTTTGTATTTATAAAGTTTATTAATTACAGTCAGGTACAGGTAATACAAAAAGTCATTAATTAGGGTTTGGCATCATCACATACGTGAATCCCCCCCCCCCCTCCCCTTAAGTACCCTAGAAATAAGAAAAAAAAATCCTCACTGGCGTGCAACTTTTTCCTTTTTTTTTTTTCTTTTAGTAGGCAAAAGGTCTACCATTAGGACCAAAGTAAGAAAAGAAAGAGAGAAAAAGAAGCAAAGAAATAGTAACAAAATAGTAATAAAAAATATTTTGATTGTTTTTATCCTAGCTAAAACACACTGACACTAATTTAAAAAAAAATCCTGTCCAAAAAAATCCTGACCCTGACCTTTGCTCCTGACCTTGACCCAAACGTTCACTAAGCACTGGTCTGGATCAATCCTTGATTTAGGTATTTTTTTAAATTAATTTTTTTTTTTTATTATTAATTTATTCATTCATTACACACACTTTGTTTTTTTTTGCATCTCTCTCCTTTATTCACAGAGCAAAAACAGTGACTGATCACTGTGATAGCCAGTCAGAGGCTGATTCAGGTGACCCGGAATCTGGGTTTTTGGGTCCCAAACGTTAGTAAGGGGACCCAGGGCTCTCCGTGAAACCCCGATCTCTGTGCTGGGAGCACGCTGTGTGGCACGCTTCCAGCATAAAGGGAGATACACAGAAGCCTAGTCCAGTGAGGCCGCATATTTGTGTTAGGTCGGCGTGAAGGGGTTAAGTTACAGTGTACGTATAAACTCTGGTAATGGACTTTTTTTTTATTTGATTCTTTCTGGTTCTGGTTAGTTTAATATACAATTGAAAGCATGTCTGTTCATATCTGTCATGAATCTAGTGGGCTTGTAACACTATGTGCACTGTGACTGTAATGCAGTGAAATCTCAAGCAGTGTTATCAGTCCTTGGATCAGGAGTTAAGCATAGCATAAAAAGGACAATATTAAAGGGGTTGGTTCATACACTGGCCTCTATACATATAGAAGAATCTCTGTACATAGTATCTGAGTAGGTACCTATTGATCCCAAAATGCGATATCTGAAAAAATCAGGGGTTGTGAATTGGATGGACCCAAAGAAGTGGATCCTAAACCAGTTCACAAGAAAGGGTGATCAAACATAGGTACCCCAGATATATAATGATAATGACAGAGATACAAAGAATTGGTGAAAAAATAGAATTGTATTTATTGGGCACTTATGCCTGGTGAAGGAACATATCACATGAGTGAAAACAAGACATGTTAAAATCAATTAAAAACACATGAAACAGTGGATAAACATCAACTGAACCGTGAACATATAAGGAATCATGCGGTGCACCACATGAAGCAAACCTATCATGTAGAATGAACGATAGAACAATTCTCAGGTCCTGAGGTGGTCAATGGCACAGCAGATAATTATCCTATGAATGAAAGGACATAAGACTGGAATGCAATGGCAGGATCAAGAGGTCTGGAAAGTAATGTGAACTCCACTTGGGAAAAATCCGGAATATAAATAAAGAATGTCTGGTTATCCGGTAATAGGCTTGTATGATTGTCACTTGATAAAAGGAAATTTCCAGGAATGATGGTGGAAGTACAATTGATGATGGTGTTACTTGAGGGTGCAACCGGCCCGTGGAAAGTGCACTCCCTTACAGGGAAAACCGCTATTGAAAATAAATGTAATGCAGCCTGTCCGCAGAGTCATTAGATGCCGAGCCACAGAAGTATGCAGGGATGTAATAAGATGTAACAAGATGTACTCATCCGTGCTGGGCAGGAGGGGCGGCGTGCACCGTGGTGAGTGCGGGCTAGGTGAAAACAAAGTTCATACCTCGATACTGGGTAACATGACCCCGCCGGCTCTTACAGTCCTCTGTCGGCACTTTCATTCAATGCGTGTCTCAAGCCTCCTTCAGAGAAGCGAAGTGTGGGTCTGTGTATGCCGGCCCCACGTCAAATCCGGCATGGCGAGCAGTATGCAAAGAAAGCCGAGGTTGAGCCGGTGTTTGGGGGTCTGGAGTGTACCAGGGAGGTAGGTTCAGTTGAGGAAATCCATCTGACGCTGCCGCTGACTAGTTTCACCGACCTTACATCGGTTTCATCAGAGCTAGTTACTGGAGGGCTGAATGTGCACTTAAGTAATCGTCCATTAACGATCAGCCGTGCAGACACAGGTGTCTGCACTCAAGGGGAGATCATTAGGAGAGTACTAAAATGGTTAAGCCACTGATTGTCAGTGTGTCAGCTTACTAATAATGAAGGGAACATCCAGCTTCACCGAGCGTCCATCAATAGATAATACATAGTACACCCCCAAGATAATTGGCAAGTTTTACTCTATTTGCTAAAAAGAAGAACATATCAATATATGGGCAGATACTGCCATTATGGTGGAGCACAGTTTATCTCAGGGGTGAAAAAATTAAAAAGCTAGAGGGTTAACAGTAAGCACACAATGTAGCAAAACAGAGAGTGCTAGAACTTGGCATGTAAGCACACAATGTAGCAAAACAGAGAGTGCTAGAATTTGGCATATAAGCACACAATGTAGCAGAACAGAGAGTGCTGGAATCTGGCATATACAAGTACCCAGTGCAGGGTTACATAAAACAAAATACACAGATATCAAAATATCAACAGTGCTGCATCATAAACTAATCTGAATTTCACTGGCTTGACTCAAAATATTGGAATAGATGTACAACCTTTACACAAACCAGCTGTGCTGCCGCTTTTTCACTATAGTAAAATGTACTGTCCCATAATGCATGTCAGAGGTAGTTTAAAAATCAGATGCTAAACAGGTATGGCCAGGATGTAAGTCAATTTGACCATCATGCATAGGGCTATTACCAAAAAACTAGCTGTTATATTGGGCTAAATTGTTTATTAAACTCTATTGACATTACCATCTAACGGGTAAACTGCATATGTATAGTGGGTTGTCCATGAGGACCCGGAGGATAAGCACGATCCCTGATATATAGTGATCTTACGTGAGTACTGCCGTAGCCTCATTAATTAACTTGAAGAGATCAGTACATAATGGGTGCAAGTTACTAGATCCTTAGGTAACCAACCCCTCCGGTTTAAAATTCTCTCATCGACGCCCCCTCTGCATTCTGTCAAAACCATCTTCTCATTCCATTTAGACATCCCTAGGGATGGGCAGGTAATTTGGACCATGGGTAACATCACCAATGGCACACATTTCCTGTGTGTACCGTGTTTTCCTTTTGAATACTAATTATATCCCGCCGCGAACTGGGGCATATGAGGGTCGAATAATCCCCTTGGAGAAATACCATCCATTGACCAGGGTCTACCCTAGACAATTAGATGGCATTTGATCCAGTGGCACTTAGCATGGGTGGTATCAATGGCCTAACATCCCATCGCCTAGTGGGGTGATGCCCGTAGCTGGAATAGGGAAGGGGCCAGAAATTACCCAAGGGGGACATTATCCCGTTTTATGGTCATGACAGACCGGTACATTAACTATAGAGCAGGCATAAAGCATACTAGTTAGCAAAAGGGAGGAGCCATACAACTAAATGCGGCATTTGTATAGAACACTACGAAGGACTAAATACTAAAACTAAGGAAAAATTGGCAGTGAATTAGGAAGTCAGAAATGGTTTAAGACTGAACTCGACGTTTAGGCCTACAGGGGCCAAAGAGCCCATCTTGTATCTCCATAATTTTGTGGATGCCCTGATAAAGGAGCTGGTCACTGAACTTCCCTCTTATGTACAAGACACTAGGGATGTGCTTAGTAAACTCGTCGACATCTGTGTTCCTCCTGAGTAGTGTTGAGCGAACACGGACTGTATTATTCGTGTTCGTACCGAATAATTGGATTTTTTGTACCCGAACACGGACACGGACACTTTACTGTATGTTCGGGTAAAAATCCGTGTTCGGTCGTTTTATTTCCGGGTTTTGCATGCTTTGGCGCTCTTTTCATGGCGGGCTTTCAACAGCCAATCAACAATCGTTTAACTGGTGTGCCTTAAGCCATCCCAGCCATGCCTGCAAATGTCTCAGTAGCTGTGATTGGCCGTCTGAAGCATGTGACCAAGTCTTTATAAGTTCGAGGCAGCCGCAGCGGCGTCATTATGCTGCTTAGATTCAGGGACAGAGCACACATCAACGTGCTGGCTGCTGATTAGGGAAAGATAGGCAGGAAAAAACCATTTGTGTCCGGATAGAATTGAGGGACAGGTCGGAGTGTTTAGGCAGGGCGAGTTGTAGGCATTTTAGGGATAGAGTCTGCTGAATTATATAGGGTCAGTGTCTTCTACAAACTACAATCGATATTGCTGTGTGGGGGGTGGGGTCTGCACTCAATCCTGATCTACGATCTCTTCTCAATCCTGTTAGGGACAGAGTCTGCTGAATTTTAGGGAAACTGTGTTCTACAAACTACAATCGATATTGCTGTATGGTGTGGGATTGGAGATAGGCAGGTGTCAGTGATCCACATCCATTTTTCTGTGTGTGAGCTGCAGTGAACACAATCTTTTTGGGCTGCAGTGAACACAATCTTTTTGGGCTGCAGTGAACACAATCTTTTTGGGCTGCAGTGAACACAATCTTTTTGGGGTGCAGTGAACAAAATCTTTTTGGGGTGCAGTGAACACAATCCTTTTTGGTGTGCAGTGAACACAATCTTTGTGGGGTGCAGTGAACAAAATCCTTTGTGGGGTGCAGTGAACACAATCTTTTTGGGGTGCAGTGAACAAAATCCTTTTTGGGGTGCAGTGAACAACATCCTTTTTGGGGTGCAGTGAACACAATCTTTTTGGGGTGCAGTGAACAAAATCCTTTGTGGGGTGCAGTGAACACAATCTTTTTGGGGTGCAGTGAACACAATCTTTTTGGGGTGGAGTGAACAACATCCTTTTTGGGGTGCAGTGAACAAAATCCTTTTTGGGGTGCAGTGAACAAAATCATTTTTGGGGTGCAGTGAACACAATCTTTTTGGGGTGCAGTGAACACAATCTTTGTGGGGTGCAGTGAACACAATCTTTTTGGGGTGGAGTGAACAACATCCTTTTTGGGGTGCAGTGAACAACATCCTTTTTGGGGTGCAGTGAACACAATCTTTTTGGGGTGCAGTGAACACAATCTTTGTGGGGTACAGTGAACAGAATCTTTGTGGGGTGCAGTGAACACAATCTTTGGGGGGTACAGTGAACACAATCTTTGTGAGGTGCAGTGAACACAATCTTTGTGGGGTGCAGTGAACACAATCATTGTGGGGTGCAGTGAACTCAATCTTTGTGGGGTACAGTGAACACAATCTCATACTGAAGGTTTGAGGGTGCTGCCTGTTCCATACTCCCCCTACTCCTCATCTAGCCTTTTAGGGGTACAAACAATAGTAATTGGGGCCTAGTGTGGTTGTGTACGTGTGATATACATACACTTTTTTGGGATCATATTTTCTATTCCGCTATTTAATCAAAAACCTTTGGGGATCAGTTAAATTGGGGGATAGTCTGTGTTGGTACGTGTGAGAGAGATCCACCTTTCCAAGTTGTTGAGGTTCATCTCATACTTCTGAAGGTTTGAGGGTGCTGCCTGTTCCATACTCCCCCTACTCCTAGCCTTTTAGGGGTACAAACAATAGTAATTGGGGCCTAGTGTGGTTGTGTACGTGTGATATACATACACTTTTTTGGGATCATATTTTCTATTCCGCTATTTAATCAAAAACCTCTGGGGATCAGTTAAATTGGGGGATAGTCTGTGTTGGTACGTGTGAGAGAGATCCACCTTTCCAAGTTGTTGGGGTTCATCTCATACTTCTGAAGGTTTGAGGGTGCTGCCTGTTCCATACTCCCCCTACTCCTAGCCTTTTAGGGGTACAAACAATAGTAATTGGGGCCTAGTGTGGTTGTGTACGTGTGATATACATACACTTTTTTGGGATCATATTTTCTATTCCGCTATTTAATCAAAAACCTTTGGGGATCAGTTAAATTGGGGGATAGTCTGTGTTGGTACGTGTGAGAGAGATCCACCTTTCCAAGTTGTTGGGGTTCATCTCATACTTCTGAAGGTTTGAGGGTGCTGCCTGTTCCATACTCCCCCTACTCCTAGCCTTTTAGGGGTACAAACAATAGTAATTGGGGCCTAGTGTGGTTGTGTACGTGTGATATACATACACTTTTTTTGGATCATATTTTCTATTCCGCTATTTAATCAAAAACCTTTGGGGATCAGTTAAATTGGGGGATAGTCTGTGTTGGTACGTGTGAGAGAGATCCACCTTTCCAAGTTGTTGGGGTTCATCTCATACTTCTGAAGGTTTGAGGGTGCTGCCTGTTCCATACTCCCCCTACTCCTAGCCTTTTAGGGGTACAAACAATAGTAATTGGGGCCTAGTGTGGTTGTGTACGTGTGATATACATACACTTTTTTGGGATCATATTTTCTATTCCGCTATTTAATCAAAAACCTTTGGGGATCAGTTAAATTGGGGGATAGTCTGTGTTGGTACGTGTGAGAGAGATCCACCTTTCCAAGTTGTTGGGGTTCATCTCATACTTCTGAAGGTTTGAGGGTGCTGCCTGTTCCATACCCCCCCTACTCCTCATCTAGCCTTTTAGGGGTACAAACAATAGTAATTGGGGCCTAGTGTGGTTGTGTACGTGTGATATACATACACTTTTTTTGGATCATATTTTCTATTCCGCTATTTAATCAAAAACCTTTGGGGATCAGTTAAATTGGGGGATAGTCTGTGTCGGTACGTGTGAGAGAGATCCACCTTTCCAAGTTGTTGGGGTTCATCTCATACTTCTGAAGGTTTGAGGGTGCTGCCTGTTCCATACTCCCCCTACTCCTCATCTAGCCTTTTAGGGGTACAAACAATAGTAATTGGGGCCTAGTGTGGTTGTGTACGTGTGATATACATACACTTTTTTTGGATCATATTTTCTATTCCGCTATTTAATCAAAAACCTTTGGGGATCAGTTAAATTGGGGGATAGTCTGTGTTGGTACGTGTGAGAGAGATCCACCTTTCCAAGTTGTTGGGGTTCATCTCATACTTCTGAAGGTTTGAGGGTGCTGCCTGTTCCATACTCCCCCTACTCCTCATCTAGCCTTTTAGGGGTACAAACAATAGTAATTGGGGCCCAGTGTGGTTGTGTACGTGTGATATACATACACTTTTTTGGGATCATATTTTCTATTCCGCTATTTAATCAAAAACCTTTGGGGATCAGTTAAATTGGGGGATAGTCTGTGTCGGTACGTGTGAGAGAGATCCACCTTTCCAAGTTGTTGGGGTTCATCTCATACTTCTGAAGGTTTGAGGGTGCTGCCTGTTCCATACCCCCCCTACTCCTCATCTAGCCTTTTAGGGGTACAAACAATAGTAATTGGGGCCTAGTGTGGTTGTGTACGTGCGAGATACATACACTTTTTTTGATCATATTTCCTACTCCGCTATTCAATAAAAACCTTTGAGGATCAATTGAATTGCGGGATAGTCTGTGTCGGTACGTGTGAGAGAGATCCACCTTTCCAAGTTGTTGGGGTTCATCTCATACTTCTGAAGGTTTGAGGGTGCTGCCTGTTCCATACTCCCCCTACTCCTCATCTAGCCTTTTAGGGGTACAAACAATAGTAATTGGGGCCCAGTGTGGTTGTGTACGTGTGATATACATACACTTTTTTGGGATCAAATTTTCTATTCCGCTATTTAATCAAAAACCTTTGGGGATCAGTTAAATTGGGGGATAGTCTGTGTTGGTACGTGTGAGAGAGATCCACCTTTCCAAGTTGTTGAGGTTCATCTCATACTTCTGAAGGTTTGAGGGTGCTGCCTGTTCCATACTCCCCCTACTCCTAGCCTTTTAGGGGTACAAACAATAGTAATTGGGGCCTAGTGTGGTTGTGTACGTGTGATATACATACACTTTTTTTGGATCATATTTTCTATTCCGCTATTTAATCAAAAACCTTTGGGGATCAGTTAAATTGGGGGATAGTCTGTGTTGGTACGTGTGAGAGAGATCCACCTTTCCAAGTTGTTGGGGTTCATCTCATACTTCTGAAGGTTTGAGGGTGCTGCCTGTTCCATACTCCCCCTACTCCTAGCCTTTTAGGGGTACAAACAATAGTAATTGGGGCCTAGTGTGGTTGTGTACGTGTGATATACATACACTTTTTTTGGATCATATTTTCTATTCCGCTATTTAATCAAAAACCTTTGGGGATCAGTTAAATTGGGGGATAGTCTGTGTTGGTACGTGTGAGAGAGATCCACCTTTCCAAGTTGTTGGGGTTCATCTCATACTTCTGAAGGTTTGAGGGTGCTGCCTGTTCCATACTCCCCCTACTCCTCATCTAGCCTTTTAGGGGTACAAACAATAGTAATTGGGGCCCAGTGTGGTTGTGTACGTGTGATATACATACACTTTTTTGGGATCATATTTTCTATTCCGCTATTTAATCAAAAACCTTTGGGGATCAGTTAAATTGGGGGATAGTCTGTGTCGGTACGTGTGAGAGAGATCCACCTTTCCAAGTTGTTGGGGTTCATCTCATACTTCTGAAGGTTTGAGGGTGCTGCCTGTTCCATACCCCCCCTACTCCTCATCTAGCCTTTTAGGGGTACAAACAATAGTAATTGGGGCCTAGTGTGGTTGTGTACGTGCGAGATACATACACTTTTTTTGATCATATTTCCTACTCCGCTATTCAATAAAAACCTTTGAGGATCAATTGAATTGCGGGATAGTCTGTGTCGGTACGTGTGAGAGAGATCCACCTTTCCAAGTTGTTGGGGTTCATCTCATACTTCTGAAGGTTTGAGGGTGCTGCCTGTTCCATACTCCCCCTACTCCTCATCTAGCCTTTTAGGGGTACAAACAATAGTAATTGGGGCCCAGTGTGGTTGTGTACGTGTGATATACATACACTTTTTTGGGATCATATTTTCTATTCCGCTATTTAATCAAAAACCTTTGGGGATCAGTTAAATTGGGGGATAGTCTGTGTTGGTACGTGTGAGAGAGATCCACCTTTCCAAGTTGTTGAGGTTCATCTCATACTTCTGAAGGTTTGAGGGTGCTGCCTGTTCCATACTCCCCCTACTCCTAGCCTTTTAGGGGTACAAACAATAGTAATTGGGGCCTAGTGTGGTTGTGTACGTGTGATATACATACACTTTTTTGGGATCATATTTTCTATTCCGCTATTTAATCAAAAACCTCTGGGGATCAGTTAAATTGGGGGATAGTCTGTGTTGGTACGTGTGAGAGAGATCCACCTTTCCAAGTTGTTGGGGTTCATCTCATACTTCTGAAGGTTTGAGGGTGCTGCCTGTTCCATACTCCCCCTACTCCTCATCTAGCCTTTTAGGGGTACAAACAATAGTAATTGGGGCCCAGTGTGGTTGTGTACGTGTGATATACATACACTTTTTTGGGATCATATTTTCTATTCCGCTATTTAATCAAAAACCTTTGGGGATCAGTTAAATTGGGGGATAGTCTGTGTTGGTACGTGTGAGAGAGATCCACCTTTCCAAGTTGTTGGGGTTCATCTCATACTTCTGAAGGTTTGAGGGTGCTGCCTGTTCCATACTCCCCCTACTCCTAGCCTTTTAGGGGTACAAACAATAGTAATTGGGGCCTAGTGTGGTTGTGTACGTGTGATATACATACACTTTTTTTGGATCATATTTTCTATTCCGCTATTTAATCAAAAACCTTTGGGGATCAGTTAAATTGGGGGATAGTCTGTGTTGGTACGTGTGAGAGAGATCCACCTTTCCAAGTTGTTGGGGTTCATCTCATACTTCTGAAGGTTTGAGGGTGCTGCCTGTTCCATACTCCCCCTACTCCTAGCCTTTTAGGGGTACAAACAATAGTAATTGGGGCCTAGTGTGGTTGTGTACGTGTGATATACATACACTTTTTTGGGATCATATTTTCTATTCCGCTATTTAATCAAAAACCTTTGGGGATCAGTTAAATTGGGGGATAGTCTGTGTTGGTACGTGTGAGAGAGATCCACCTTTCCAAGTTGTTGGGGTTCATCTCATACTTCTGAAGGTTTGAGGGTGCTGCCTGTTCCATACCCCCCCTACTCCTCATCTAGCCTTTTAGGGGTACAAACAATAGTAATTGGGGCCTAGTGTGGTTGTGTACGTGTGATATACATACACTTTTTTTGGATCATATTTTCTATTCCGCTATTTAATCAAAAACCTTTGGGGATCAGTTAAATTGGGGGATAGTCTGTGTCGGTACGTGTGAGAGAGATCCACCTTTCCAAGTTGTTGGGGTTCATCTCATACTTCTGAAGGTTTGAGGGTGCTGCCTGTTCCATACTCCCCCTACTCCTCATCTAGCCTTTTAGGGGTACAAACAATAGTAATTGGGGCCTAGTGTGGTTGTGTACGTGTGATATACATACACTTTTTTTGGATCATATTTTCTATTCCGCTATTTAATCAAAAACCTTTGGGGATCAGTTAAATTGGGGGATAGTCTGTGTTGGTACGTGTGAGAGAGATCCACCTTTCCAAGTTGTTGGGGTTCATCTCATACTTCTGAAGGTTTGAGGGTGCTGCCTGTTCCATACTCCCCCTACTCCTCATCTAGCCTTTTAGGGGTACAAACAATAGTAATTGGGGCCCAGTGTGGTTGTGTACGTGTGATATACATACACTTTTTTGGGATCATATTTTCTATTCCGCTATTTAATCAAAAACCTTTGGGGATCAGTTAAATTGGGGGATAGTCTGTGTCGGTACGTGTGAGAGAGATCCACCTTTCCAAGTTGTTGGGGTTCATCTCATACTTCTGAAGGTTTGAGGGTGCTGCCTGTTCCATACCCCCCCTACTCCTCATCTAGCCTTTTAGGGGTACAAACAATAGTAATTGGGGCCTAGTGTGGTTGTGTACGTGCGAGATACATACACTTTTTTTGATCATATTTCCTACTCCGCTATTCAATAAAAACCTTTGAGGATCAATTGAATTGCGGGATAGTCTGTGTCGGTACGTGTGAGAGAGATCCACCTTTCCAAGTTGTTGGGGTTCATCTCATACTTCTGAAGGTTTGAGGGTGCTGCCTGTTCCATACTCCCCCTACTCCTCATCTAGCCTTTTAGGGGTACAAACAATAGTAATTGGGGCCCAGTGTGGTTGTGTACGTGTGATATACATACACTTTTTTTGGATCATATTTTCTATTCCGCTATTTAATTTAACTGGGCCTCCATGCGAGACCTGTGTGCCTTGTTGCGCTGTTTTGAGTACTCCACCAACATGGCCAGTGGCAATGACGCCGTTCTCAGCTTAACTATCCCACTTCCATGCCTCCTTGAAAAAACAATTCGGGCGATGATGGAAGAGGATGTGGCACAGGATGAGGAGGAGGAGGAGGATGAAGAGGTAACATTTCCAAGGCTTTCAGGGCAGTCATTCGCAAGGGGCTCCGAGGGTGGGTTCCTGCACACGCAAACGCCAGGGACGCAATTGTCCAGCAGGGGCACAGTTCTGGAGGATGAGGAGGATGAGGAGGAGGAGGAGCTGGAGGAGGAGATGGAACCATGTTCACAGCAGGGTGGCACCCAGGCCAGCTCATGGCCATCACTGGTGCGTGGCTGGGGGGATACAGAGGACACGGACGATACACCTCCCACAGAGGACAGCCTTTCGTTGCCTCTGGGCAGCCTGGCACACATGAGCGATTACATGCTGCAGTGTCTCCACAACGACCGCCGAGTTGCCCACATTCTAACTTGTGCTGATTACTGGGTGGCCACGCTGCTGGATCCCCGTTACAAGGACAACGTACCGTCCTTAATTCACTCACTGGAGCGCGATCGCAAGATGCGCGAGTACAAGCGCACGCTGGTAGACGCCATGCTGCTGGCATTCCCATCTGACAGCGGGGCCACAGTGGAAGCACAAGGCAGAGGAGGAGGAGGAGGAGGTCGCCAACGCAACCAGGGCACCGCCAGCACCTCAGAAGGCAGGGTTAGCATGGCCAAAATGTGGAAAAGCTTTGTCAGCACGCCACAACAAACAGCAGCACCAGCAGCTCAGATGGAACGTCTTAGCAGGAGGCAGCATTTTACCAACATGGTGGAGCAGTATGTGTGCACATGCCTACATGTAGTGAATGACGGGTCTGCCCCCTTCAACTTCTGGGTCTCCAAATTGGGCACATGGCTTGAGCTTGCCCTTTACGCCTTGGAGGTGCTGGCGTGCCCTGCAGCCAGTGTATTATCTGAACGGGTATTTAGCACGGCTGGGGGCGTTATAACAGACAAGCGCAGCCGCCTGTCCAGAGACAATGTGGACAAGCTCACGTTCATTAAAATGAACCAGGCATGGATCCCACGGGACTTTTCCGTACCTTATGCAGAATAGCAATGGATACCGACCTTACCCACCCATTGTTCCATTTTTGCTCTTTCTCACTCTTTTGGGGTGTACCCTCATTTAAAATTTTTGAAAAGAAGCAGTGTTGGCTACCTCGTCCTCCTCCTCAGGGCCAGATTAATGTAGGGGCTATTGGAGCTGCAGCTCCAGGCCCCTACCTTTTATATAGGCCCCGGGTTGGCCATATTCACTGTTACCGCTCTTCTGTCACTTGTAAACACAGAAGTCTGGCTTCTATGCTCGCTTCCCCAGGCAGCACCCTCAGAACCTCCCCACACAGCGTGAAGGCCGGAAAAGGAGGGACAGTTGGCGATGCATGGATGTGTTTATGGGCTTCAGAGACAGCATCCCATGTTGAATTAGGCATGCATGGCTGCACCCTTCCTCCTCTGGGTGCATGGCAAGGCACGGCCCTTAAGGCCCTTCAAAATCCTCAGCACCAAGCCCATGATGCTGTTATTCCGGCCCTGGTCCTCCTCCACCGCCGCTTCCACCTACACCGCCCATAGGTGTGCGCAGCCTATTGCATTAAGGTGTGCACCCCAAAGTTGAAATACACATGCATGTGTTTGCCAGCAGGGAGAGTAATGTATCGGGGCCATGTACCTGTAGGCAAGGAGAAATAGAGCAGAGCAGGTCCAAGGGAGATCTTTCCCATCTCCTCACTGGCAATGCTTTGTGCCCTAGGCGATTAGGGTGTGCCCAGGCACACCCAGCACACCCTGTGCGCCCGCCTATGTCACCGCTAGGCTTGTGACGGTATCAGATTTTCATGCTGCGATTGATTGATTAAGGTTTTGCCACGGTATACGGTATTATCACGGTATTCTATTATTAAATTTAAATTATTAAATTTCCACCTCACTTCAATTTCATTGCTGAATTTAGGGGCTTTGGTTCACTTATGCACATTATTATATAGTCAGTCAGTACAGACTCTGTGAACCAGGCCTAAAATAGGTCATCAAGCAGTGTCTGGCCTAACTGGTGATAACTGGTTCTGGCGCTCGGCTCCGATCCGATGGCCTGGTCATTAAGAGGGCAAATCCTTGTGGTCAAGAAGTGGTTAAACCTGAAGGAGGTGTTGTTTATAAATTACTTTACTATTGCTTTAGGCCTGGTTCACATGTATGCGGGTTGGTGGTTCACATTTGCACAGGCATAGCAGCCCATTGATTTGAATGGGCTGCTATGCCCTCATTTTCCGCAGAAAAAAGGTGCATGCAGCATTTTTTTAAAATTCAGTGGCCTTGAAATCCATCCTGCTTTTGCACCATGCGACTAACCTGCAGTTCCTGCTCTGGCAAGCTTTCTGCATTTTTTGTATACGTGGGCACGGCATTTAAAAATAAACAGTTTGCGTGTGCAGCAACGGCAGGTAAGTCGCATGGTGCAAAAGAAGGATGGATTTCATGGCCACTGCATTTTTTTAAATTCTGCATGCACCTTTTTTCAGCTGAAAACGCAGGCATAGCAGCTCAAGCCCATTCACATCAATGGGCTGCTATGCCTGTGCAAATGTGGGCCCCCAACCCGCATACATGTGAACCAGGCCTAAAGCAATAGTAAAGTCATTAATTGGTTAAACCTGCAGGAGGACCGGTGTTTTTATCTATTAATGACTGTTTTAAAAACTTTACGTTTTTTTTTTTTTTTTTATTCATTAAAGTCTAATCATTGCGTTTGAAAGACTGCTGCGCAAATACAGTGTGACATAAAATATTACAACAATCGCCATTTTATTCTGTAGGGTCTCTGCTAAAAAAATATATAAAATGTTTGGGGGTTCTAAGTACTTTTCTAGCAAAAAAAAAACTGATTTTAACTTGCAAACAGCAAGTGTCAGAAAAAGATCCAGTCTTTAAGAGGTTAAACTTCCTTTCTCCCTGGCAGAGGGAAGGAAAAGATACAAATGTAATCATTTTTGTTTATAGTTAGGAGACTTAATGCTGAAAGGTGTTAGCTGAGTGAGTGAATGAGTCATCCAGCTCACTGAAATGTATCAATTCACAAGTCAGGCAGACTTGACAGAGAAACTCGGTATTTTAAAAATGCCACAATAACAATACCGTGGCTATGCAATACCGCGATATATCGAATTACCGAAAACCGGCATATGTCTAGTCACCGCCACATCCACCACCACCTCAACCTCCCTCCTACTCCATATGGGCCTCGTCCTTCAGAGATGAAGAAGAACATTGTTTTATTTTTCTGTTTTTTTTTGTTGTTTTAAGTTATTTCCCTATCCACATTTGTTTGCAGAGCACTTGCCATGCTCTTAATTACGTTTTGCTGCCATTTGCAGCACTCTAGCCCTTTCCTTTGGTGTTTTAGAGCCATTTTAGTGCCTTAAAGTTCGGGTCCCCATTGACTTCAATGGGGTTCGGTGTCCGGGAAAAGTTCGGTAAAAGTCCGGGACACGGACCCGGACTTTTTTTTAAAGTTCGGCCGAACCCGTCGAACACGGACATCTAGGTGTTCGCTCAACCCTACTCCTGAGGCAATATTCGTGGGTATTGATGTTGAAAGCCTCTACACATCAATACCCCACAAATGGGGTCTACGAGCAGTGTCCCATTTTTTGGAACATAAATTTCCTGGTTTGGGAGCTCATAATGAGTTCGTGGTAGAGCTTCTGCAGTTCATGCTGGACAACAACTGCTTCCAGTTTCTGTCCTCGTTTTTCCGGCAGACCAGGGGTACCTCGATGGGGGCACCGTGGGCTCCGGCTTACGCGTGCCTCCATTTGGGACTTTATGGTCTGTCATGACCATAAAACGGGATAATGTCCCCCTTGGGTAATTTCTGGCCCCTTCCCTATTCCAGCTACGGGCATCACCCCACTAGGCGATGGGATGTTAGGCCATTGATACCACCCATGCTAAGTGCCACTGGATCAAATGCCATCTAATTGTCTAGGGTAGACCCTGGTCAATGGATGGTATTTCTCCAAGGGGATTATTCGACCCTCATATGCCCCAGTTCGCGGGGGGATATAATTAGTATTCAAAAGGAAAACACGGTACACACAGGAAATGTGTGCCATTGGTGATGTTACCCGTGGTCCAAATTACCTGCCCATCCCTAGGGATGTCTAAATGGAATGAGAAGATGGTTTTGACAGAATGCAGAGGGCGCGTCGATGAGAGAATTTTAAACCGGAGGAGTTGGTTACCTAAGGATCTAGTAACTTGCACCCATTATGTACTGATCTCTTCAAGTTAATTAATGAGGCTACATATGCAGTTTACCCGTTAGATGGTAATGTCAATAGAGTTTAATAAACAATTTAGCCCAATATAACAGCTAGTTTTTTGGTAATAGCCCTATGCATGATGGTCAAATTGACTTACATCCTGGCCATACCTGTTTAGCATCTGATTTTTAAACTACCTCTGACATGCATTATGGGACAGTACATTTTACTATAGTGAAAAAGCGGCAGCACAGCTGGTTTGTGTAAAGGTTGTACATCTATTCCAATATTTTGAGTCAAGCCAGTGAAATTCAGATTAGTTTATGATGCAGCACTGTTGATATTTTGATATCTGTGTATTTTGTTTTATGTAACCCTGCACTGGGTACTTGTATATGCCAGATTCCAGCACTCTCTGTTCTGCTACATTGTGTGCTTATATGCCAAATTCTAGCACTCTCTGTTTTGCTACATTGTGTGCTTACATGCCAAGTTCTAGCACTCTCTGTTTTGCTACATTGTGTGCTTACTGTTGACCCTCTAGCTTTTTAATTGTTTCACCCCTGAGATAAACTGTGCTCCACCATAATGGCAGTATCTGCCCATATATTGATATGTTCTTCTTTTTAGCAAATAGAGTAAAAACTTGCCAATTATCTTGGGGGTGTACTATGTATTATCTATTGATGGACGCTCGGTGAAGCTGGATGTTCCCTTCATTATTAGTAAGCTGACACACTGACAATCAGTGGCTTAACCATTTTAGTACTCTCCTAATGATCTCCCCTTGAGTGCAGACACCTGTGTCTGCACGGCTGATCGTTAATGGACGATTACTTAAGTGCACATTCAGCCCTCCAGTAACTAGCTCTGATGAAACCGATGTAAGGTCGGTGAAACTAGTCAGCGGCAGCGTCAGATGGATTTCCTCAACTGAACCTACCTCCCTGGTACACTCCAGACCCCCAAACACCGGCTCAACCTCGGCTTTCTTTGCATACTGCTCGCCATGCCGGATTTGACGTGGGGCCGGCATACACAGACCCACACTTCGCTTCTCTGAAGGAGGCTTGAGACACGCATTGAATGAAAGTGCCGACAGAGGACTGTAAGAGCCGGCGGGGTCATGTTACCCAGTATCGAGGTATGAACTTTGTTTTCACCTAGCCCGCACTCACCACGGTGCACGCCGCCCCTCCTGCCCAGCACGGATGAGTACATCTTGTTACATCTTATTACATCCCTGCATACTTCTGTGGCTCGGCATCTAATGACTCTGCGGACAGGCTGCATTACATTTATTTTCAATAGCGGTTTTCCCTGTAAGGGAGTGCACTTTCCACGGGTCGGTTGCACCCTCAAGTAACACCATCATCAATTGTACTTCCACCATCATTCCTGGAAATTTCCTTTTATCAAGTGACAATCATACAAGCCTATTACCGGATAACCAGACATTCTTTATTTATATTCCGGATTTTTCCCAAGTGGAGTTCACATTACTTTCCAGACCTCTTGATCCTGCCATTGCATTCCAGTCTTATGTCCTTTCATTCATAGGATAATTATCTGCTGTGCCATTGACCACCTCAGGACCTGAGAATTGTTCTATCGTTCATTCTACATGATAGGTTTGCTTCATGTGGTGCACCGCATGATTCCTTATATGTTCACGGTTCAGTTGATGTTTATCCACTGTTTCATGTGTTTTTAATTGATTTTAACATGTCTTGTTTTCACTCATGTGATATGTTCCTTCACCAGGCATAAGTGCCCAATAAATACAATTCTATTTTTTTACCAATTCTTTGTATCTCTGTCATTATCATTATATATCTGGGGTACCTATATTTGATCACCCTTTCTTGTGAACTGGTTTAGGATCCACTTCTTTGGGTCCATCCAATTCACAACCCCTGATTTTTTCAGATATAGCATAAAAAGGGATTTCAGCACTTTCAACGATAAGCTTACCATTTAACGTACATTTACTGCGGCAGATCGGCTCTATTGCGCCAAATTATATTCTTGTACATCATTTAGTGCAATAGCAACTAGAATCACCATGGCGTGCTGAATTAATAGAGGGGGAGCCAATCAGCGCATCCGGCAGGCCCGAAGTCCGCCAGCCGCACGCGATTGTCCGTGAAGGGAGATGAATGGGCTTCAGGTGGATGTTAACGATTACATGCAGCAAGGGCAGGCTCTTCACAGGAGTAAAATAAACTCTGATGATCAAGGTGACAAAGAAGGACAAGAAGAGTGCCTCTAAGTGCAGTAATTTAATAATGGATAAAAGCACAATTGTACACTCACATTAGGTAATGGATAAACGGCTTGTCAGTGTGGTGTATAGTAGTTCCGTGATGTGGTGCGTCTATATAAATATAGCGTGCGTGCGTTAATATAAATTGATGAATTTTTTCCTATTTTTTTTATTGGATGTGTTTTATAGCAGAAAGTAAAATATATATATATATACACATTATCTCACAAAAGTACATCCCTCACATTTTTGTGAATATTTTATTATATTTTTCATGTGAAGAAATGATACTTTGCTACAATGTAAAGTAGTGAGTGTACAGCTTGTATAACAGTGTAAATTTGCTGTCCCCTCAAAATAACTGAACACAGCCATTAATGTCTAAACCACTGGCAACAAAGGTAAGTACACCCCTAAGTCAAAATGTACAAATTAGGCCCAATCAGCCATTTTCCCTAACCCGCTGTCATGTGACTCGTTACTGTTACAAGGTCTCAGGTGTGAATGGGGAGCAGGTGTGTTAAATTTGGTGTTATCTCTCTCATACTGCTCACTGGAAGTTCAATATGGCACCTAATGGCAAATAACTCTCTGAGGATCTTAAAAAAGGAATTGTTGCTCTACATAAAGATGGCCTAGGCTATAAGAAGATTGCCAAGACCCTGCACATGCTCAGTGTCAAATCCAGAGGTTTCTGGACACGTTTGAGTGCTGCCAGAATTGCTGCAAGGGTTGAAGGGGTGGGGGGTCAGCCTATTAGTGCTCAGACCATACACCGCACACTGCATCAAATTGGTCTGCATGGCTGTCGTCCCAGAAGGAAGCCTCTTCTAAAGATGATGCACAAGAAAGCCCGCAAACATTTTGCAGAATACCAGCAGACAAAGTACATGGATTACTGGAACCATGTCCTGTGGTCTGATGAGACAGAGGTAAACTTATTTGGTTCAGATGATGTCAAGCGTGTGTAGCGGCAAACCAGGTGAGGAGTACAAAGATAAATGTGTCTTGCCTACAGTCAAGCATGGTGGTGGGAGTGTCATGGTCTGGCACTCCATGAGTGCTGTCAGCACTGGGGAGCTACAGTTCATAGACGGAACCATGAATGCCCACAGTTACTGAGAAATACTGAAGCAGAGCATGATCCCCTCCCTTCAGAGACTGAGCCACAGGGCAGTACTCCAACATAATGACCCCAAACACACCTCCAAGATGACCACTGCCTTGCTAAAGAAGCTGATGATAAAGGTGATGGACTGGCCAAGCATGTCTCCACATCTAAACCCTATTGAGCATCTGTGGGGCATCCTCAAATGGAAGGTGGAGGAGCGCAAGGTCTCTAACATCCACCAGCTCCATGATGTCATCATGTAGTGGAAGAGGACTCCAGTGGCAACCTGTGAAGCTCTGGTGAACTCCATGCCCAGTGCTGGAAAATAATGGTGGCCACACAAAATATTGACACTTTGGGCCCAATTTGGACTTTTTCACTTAGGGGAGTACTCACTTTTGTTGCCAGCAGTTTAGACAATAATGGATGTGTGTTGAGTTATTTTGAGGGGACAGCAAATTTACACTGTTATACAAGCTGTACACTCACTACTTTACATTGTAGCAAAGTGTAATTTCTTCAGTGTTGTCACATGAAAAGATATAATGAAATATTTACAAAAATGTGAGGGGTGTACTCTATGTGTTATGTGAGGGGAGATACGGTATATATATATATATATATGAGATTTCCTGAAGGCAGGGTGTGGACGCAGCGGCTGGTGTCCAATAGAGCGGGTGGTGGGCGGTTACATGTTTCGGAGCTCAGCTCCTTCGTCAGACCTCCACCCGCTGGTTGCCTATATAAATGTCCTTTTACCTCCAGCGGGTGGAGGTCTGACGAAGGAGCTGAGCTCCGAAATATGTAACCGCCCACCACCCGCTCTATTGGACACCAGCTGCTGCGTCCACACCCTGCCTTCAGGAAATCTCATGCCGACCAGGCTGAGACACAGACGAAAGGACGCATCTACAGGAAGCGGATCACCGGATGTCCTCATTGCAACCACTCAACACAGCGGATAGGAAGACTCCAGACAGATCTTTGCTATGCCCATGTCACATTTACCAAATGTGAGGGCTTTTATACTTTTAACCTAATAAATACTCAGAGCCTACTGCACTTAGAGGCGCCTTGTCTTTTTATCTTTATCACTTTCAGAGCAGCTTCTCCTCTCCAGTGCTGCCGAACTGCAGTGTCTCACCTAAAGCCTGCTGTATTCCACGGAAGTGCCCATACAACAAACCCCTTTTCTCTGACAGAGGTACCTCACTGATGGCAAACATCAAATAGGGTATTAGACAGTCCCAATCCTTTCCATCTCTATCCACCCCCTTCCTTAACATTTGTTTTAGGGTTTTGTTGAACCTTTCAACCAACCCATCTGTTTGGGGATGATGCACGGATGTACAAAGTTGTGTCACCTTGGGACAAAGAGCCATTAATCATAACATATGGCTTATATAGCCACCTATAGGTGAAGGACACTGGCAACCAATCAGAAATGATGACCCCTTATATAACCCCTCCCACACAGGAAGTACCTCAGTTTTTTCGCCAGTGTCTAAAGGTGAAGGTCGTTGTGGTGGGTCGCTCCACATGTTTGTTATGAGGAGGAGAAGAAAGAAGATTATGCTACATACCCCGATCAAAGATCACTGGATCTAAGGGGTTAGCTATCAGATCCATCTAAAACAGTCTATGTACTAAAAAGATGGTACCTGGGCCTCAAGACAAAGCTCGCCGTGATGGGTGAAGATTGGATTCTTGCTTATAGCTGATTCCTGCTGTGGGACTGGTGAGTCCATTTTAATATTTACACAGCAAACAAACCTTAAAGGTAAAAATTGCAAATTGTAAATATTTTATGCACTGTTCCCTTTAATAAGATTACAGAGACTTGTGCCAAGTGTGTTTCTGCTTATATTTACATCTATTGTAGCAGGTTTATGCAAAAGTATGTTTTTAAAGCATGTTGTTGTTACACTGTTACCCTGAGCCGATCACTTCAATAGTATTAGTTGTGACAAACAAGATTCAACCTAAGCTGCTCTCACCCCATTTGTTTGTTGTGTTCGCCCTGGTGCATAAGCGTCCGCATGTTCGTCTCTGCCTTGATCGCGTGTCTATGGTGTAGGCCTATTCGCGCACGCGTGGGAACCTTCGCCTTTCAGTACAGGCGTACGCCGCCTGGTTGACATGTTCTAACGCACTTTGGATGCCACATACCATGGCGCACATGCATAAAAGGACGCGTTCTTTAACCACTTGCCGACCGCCGCACGACTATTTACGTTGGGGGTCAGCCCCTCAGCTAGCCTGTGAGGGTCTAGGGAGCGAGCGCGCTCCCGCGTGGTCACGGACCCCCCCGCGCGTGTGCCCGGCAGACCCGATGTCCTCCGGTCACTCGCGATCGTCCGTTAGAGCGGGAGAAAGGCAGGCGGCTAGTGTAAACAAGCCGCCTGTCATTCTCCCATGTGTAGGAATGGTGATCATACGGTTCTACTTTGTAGGACCGTTGATCACTGTTCCTACACCTCAAGCCACAGCCAATCACAGTTAGAATCACACCTCTAGGGACACACATAACCCCTCCCGCTCAAAAAAAGTTAACCCCTTCACTGCCAGTGTAATTTTACAGTAACAGTGCATATTTATAGCACTGATTACTGCAGTAATGTCACTGGTAAACCCAAAAGTGTCAAAAATGTCAGTCAAGGGTCCAATCTGTCCACCCCAATGTCGCAGTCCCGCAAAAAAATCGCAGATCGCCGCCATTACGCGTTAAAAAAAAACAACAAAATGACAAAAATCTTTCCCTTTGTTAGTAAACGCAATAACTTTTGCGCAAACCAATCAAAATACGCCTTTTGCGATTTTTTTTTTACCAAACATATGGTAAAAAAAAAAAAAAATTGGCCCAAAATGTTAAAAAATTGTGATTTTTACTTTTTTTGGGGGGGAATTTCATATAAAAAAAATGTGAAAAATATTGTTATTTTTGCAAAATTTACGCAGTTTTTTTGTTTATAGCGCAAAAAGTAAAAATCGTACAGGTGATCAAATACCACCAAAAGAAAGCTCTGTTTGTGGGAAAAAAAGGACGTCAAATTAGTTTAGGTACAGCGTCGCACGACCGCGCAATTGTCCGTTAAAGTCACGCAGTGCCGAATCGCAAAGTAGGCCCTGGTCAGGAAGGGGGTAAAATCTTCCGGGGCTTAAGTGGTTAAGGAACTGTCTCCAACACACTAGCCTCTGTCACAGGCTGAAAGGGACGAAGAGCAGCAGCAGCAGCTGGGTTGCATGAGTCACTGTGGGTTTATGTTACTGGCACAAACAGGTCCTTTATCTGGGGATAATCAGTGCTGTGCACATTAGGCTGTATAAGCTTGGCACAAGCCTTGAGTACACTTAAAAGTTAGTACCTCAAGTTTGTCTTGCTATAAAGCAATGTCTGCCCGAAAAAGGGCTGGAGGGAGCACAGGTGGAAAAGGCACTATGATGCCACCGTCAGGCCTTAAAGGTCCTAGTCATGATTCCACTATGTCTACTCCTCCTGAGAAGCCAGCGGCATCTAGCCAATCTGGGCCATTACAGTTGTCAGGCATAGTAGCTACACAGCCTATGTCACTAAGGATGATTTGGCGTCGGCATTAGCCAGCCTGGAGAGTAGGATTGCTGACATGATTGCAGCACCACATGGAGGAAAGAAACGGGATAGATCCCCATCTCCTGAGCCACTCCCTGAATCAGTTCAGGATTGGGAATAGGATGTGGAAGATGTAGCTGAGGGTGGCCCTATGGAAGGTCAAGCTGAAGTTTCCACTTCCGGGGAATCAGAGTCAGAGGAGTCTCTATCAGCCTCTCAATCCCAGAGACTATTTATTCAGTCTCTTACTGAGATGGTCCAGTCTGAATATAAATTTCCTCCCCTAGAGAAAAATGAAGCCTCTTTTTCCTTCATTGCGCCCTCCTCAGAGTCCTTGGACATTTCCAGACTTGTATAAAGTACTCAAAATTTCTACTTGAGTAAAAGTACAAGTGCTCGATCAAAAAGTTACTTAACCACTTGCCGACCGCCGCACGACTATCTACGTGGGCGGTCAGCCCCTCACAGGCAAAGTGACGTAGGTCTACGTCGCTCGCCTGTGAGGGTTTAGGGAGCGAGCGCGCGCCGCCGGAGGCGCGCTCCCGCGTGGTCACGGACCCCCCCGCGCGCGTGACCGGCGGACCCGATCGCCGCCGGCCACTCTGCGATCGGCGGGGGAGAGGGAGAAAGTCAGGCAGCTTGTGTAAACAAGCTGCCTGTCATTCTCCTCTCTGTATGAGAGCTGATCACATGGATCTACTATGTAGATCCATTGATCACTCTGCATACAGTTGAAGCCCCAGCCAATCACAGTTAGAAGCACGCCCCTAGGGACACACACAGCCCCTCCCTCTCAAATAAAGTTAACCCCTTCACTACCAGTGTATTTTTACAGTAACAGTGCATATACAGTGGGTACGGAAAGTACTCAGACCCCCTTAAATTTTTCACTCTTTGTTATATTGCAGCCATTTGCTAAAATCATTTAGGTTCATTCTTCTTCCTCATGAATGTACACATAGCACCCCATACTGACAGAAAAACACAGAATTGTTGACATTGTTGCAGATTTATTAAAAAAGAAAAACTGAAATATCACATGGTCCTAAGTATTCAGACCCTTTGCTCAGTATTTAGTAGAAGCCCCCTTTTGATCTAATACAGCCAGGAGTCTTTTTGGGAAAGATGCAACAAGTCTTTCACACCTGGATTTGGGGATCCTCTGCCATTCCTCCTTGCAGATCCTCTCCAGTTCTGTCAGGTTGGATGGTAAATGTTGGTGGACAACCATTTTTAGGTCTCTCCAGAGATGCTCAATTGGGTTTAAGTCAGGGCTCTAGCTGGGCCATTCAAGAACAGTCACGGAGTTGTTGTGAAACCACTCCTTCGTTATTTTAGCTGTGTGCTTAGGGTCATTGTCTTGTTGGAAGGTAAACCTTTGGCCCAGTCTGAGGTCCAGAGCACTCTGGAGAAGGTTTTTGTCCAGGATATCCCTGTACTTGGCCGCATTCATCTTTCCCTCGATTGCAACCAGTCGTCCTGTCCCTGCAGCTGAAAAACACCCCCACAGCATTATGCTGCCACCACCATGCTTCACTGTTGGGACTGTATTGGACAGGTGATGAGCAGTGCCTGGTTTTCTCCACACATACCACTTATAATTAAGGCCAAAAAGTTCTATTTTGGTCTCGTCAGACCAGAGAATCTTATTTCTCATCATCTTGGAGTCCTTCAGGTGTTTTTTAGCAAACTCCATGGGGGCTTTCATGTGTCTTACACTGAGGAGAGGCTTCCGTCGGGCCACTCTGCCATAAAGCCCCGACTGGTGGAGGGCTGCAGTGATGGTTGACTTTCTACAACTTTCTCCCATCTCCTGACTGCATCTCTGGAGCTCAGCCACAGTGATCTTTGGGTTCTTCTTTACCTCTCTCACCAAGGCTCTTCTCCCCCGATAGCTCAGTTTGGCCGGACGGCCAGCTCTAGGAAGGGTTCTGGTCGTCCCAAACGTCTTCCATTTGAGGATTATGGAGGCCACTGTGCTCTTAGGAACCTTAAGTGCAGCAGAAATCTTTTTGTAACCTTGGCCAGATCTGTGCCTTGCCACAATTCTGTCTCTGAGCTCTTCAGGCAGTTCCTTTGACCTCATGATTCTCATTTGCTCTGACATGCATTGTGATCTGGAAGGTCTTATATAGACAGGTGTGTGGCTTTCCTAATCAAGTCCAATCAGTATAATCAAACACAGCTGGACTCAAATGAAGGTGTAGAACCATCTCAAGGATGATCAGAAGAAATGGAAAGCACCTGAGTTAAATATATGAGTGTCACAGCAAAGGGTCTGAATACTTAGGACCATGTGATATTTCAGTTTTTCTTTTTTTAATAAATCTGCAACAATGTCAACAATTCTGTGTTTTTCTGTCAGTATGGGGTGCTATGTGTACATTCATGAGGAAGAAGAATGAACTTAAATGATTTTAGCAAATGGCTGCAATATAACAAAGAGTGAAAAATTTAAGGGGGTCTGAATACTTTCCGTACCCACTGTATATAGCACTGATTACTGTAGAAATGTCACTGGTAACCCCAAAAGTGTCAAAAATGTCAGTCAAGGGTCCGATCTGTCCGCCGCATTGTCGCAGTACCGCAAAAAAAATCGCAGATCGCCGCCATTACGCGTTAAAAAAAAAAACAACAAAAATGACAAAAATCTTTCCCTTTGTTAGTAAACGCAATAACTTTTGCGCAAACCAATCAAAATACGCTTTTTGCGATTTTTTTTACCAAACATAGGTAGCATAAAACAAATTGGCCGAAAATATTAAAAAATTTTGATTTTTACATTTATTTTTGGGGGAATTTCATATAAAAAAAAGGGAAAAATATTGCTATTTTTGCAAAATTTACGCTCTTTTTTTGTTTATAGCGCGTGATCAAAAAATCACACAGGTGATCAAATACCGCCAAAAGAAAGCTCTGTTTGTGGGAAAAAAAGGACGCCAAATTCGTTTAGGTACAGCGTCGCACGACCGCGCAATTGTCCGTTAAAGTCACGCAGTGCCGAATCGCAAAATACCCCCTGGTCAGGAAGGGGGTAAAATCTTCCGGGGCTTAAGTGGTTAAGTAGAAGTGGAAGTGCTCGCAGAAAAAGTTACTTAAGTGGAAGTACTAAAGTATTCAACATTTTTTTTACTTAAGTATTGCAAGTAGTTTTTTTTAAAAAAATTGCTACTTAAGTACTAAAAGTAAAAAGTACCAGTAGTTTTGAAAAAGAAATTCTACTCAAGTACTGAAAGTAGAAGTAGAAGTACTGTGTTATGTAGTTATTAAAGAAAGAAGTCAAAAGTTTGAACATCATATTGTTTTTTATTATTTCAAATGATTTATTCAAATGATTAACCTAAAGGACAATCACAATTCCTTAGGCTGTAACTTTTTGTAAACAAAAAACAGATAAAGTATGTCCCTCCCTTCCCCCTCCTTCTCTTCCCTGCCTGTTTTTTTTTTTTTCTCCACAGCTTATTGGTGCGCAAAATCATATATAAACCAATGTGATATACAACAATATATTCCAATAATGAAATAAAGGAAGAGTGTATGAAATCTAAGTCAATAAAAAGTTCAAAATATTGTGAATCTTCAAATATATATATGTGACAAAACAAGATGAATATAATTTCATATCTGCTGTTAATGAGAAAGAACCTCCCAACCAGGGCCAGCCTTAGGTGTTCAAGCGCCCTGTGCGATCTGATCCTGTGGCGCCCCCACCAGCGCCCTGCACATTTTTTCTTGCACTTTTTTTGCACTTCATTTGACTTTTCTTTTTTATGATCACTACAAACTTAGCCCCCCTTACATTAGAGACCCCCCTTACATCAGAGACCCGCCAACGGAGCCCCCCTTACAACAGAAACCCCCCAATGGAGCCCCCTTACAACAGAGACCCCCCACAGAGGCCCCACTTACATCAGAGACCCCCCACACAGAGCACCCTTACAGCAGAGACCCCCCAGCCCCCACAAAGAGCCCCCTTTACATCAGAGACCCCCCACACAGAGCCCCCCTTACATCAAAGACCCCCCACACAGAGCCCCCTTACATCAGAGACCCCCATACAGAGCCCCCTTTACATCAGAGACCCCCCCCACACAGAGCTCCCCTTACATCAGAGACCCCAACACAGAGCCCCCTTACATCAGAGACCATCCCCACACAAAGCCCCCTTACTTTAGAGACCCCTCACACAAAGCCCCCCTTACATCAGAGACCCCAACACAGAGCCCCCTTACATCAGAGACCCCCCACACAGAGCCTCCTTACATCAAAGACCCCCACACAGTGCCCCCTTACATCAGAGACCCCCACACAGAGCCCCCTTACACCAGAGACCCCCCACACAGAGCCCCCTTACATCAAAGACCCCCCGCACAGGGCCCCCTTACATCAGAGACCCCCCCACACAGAGCCCCCTTACATCAGAGACCGCCCACACAAAGCCCCCCTTAAGTTACATCAGAGACCCCCCCATGTTTCCCTTAACCAAGATGGCCGCCAGTGCCTCGATCGCACTGAGCATGCGCACGTGCCTCTACTGAGCGGCCGCCGGAATCCCCGCCTCCCAGCGCTGAGACGTCAGCGAATGGAGACAAGGAGGGGAGGAGCGGAGTGGCCGAAGGCCGCCACACATGTCAGAGAGCACCGAGAGGCGCATGTGGGAGCACTCCACGCCGGCCCAGCGGAAGCCTGAAGCGGAACAACGCTACCCAAATGGCCAGAGACCAGGTACCCATGAAAAAGGGGGGTATCTTTACCTTTGCCTTCCTATAGAAAAGGGGAGGGGAGGGGGGAAGGCAGAATAGGGAGGATAATTGAAAGAGTAGGAGAGAGCAGTAAGGAGGGAAACCATACAAAAAAGAAAAAGGGAAAGGCAGAGAAAAGTAACGAGTAACGATGCAGCACAAAAAAAAAATATCGGAGTAGAAGTATCAAAATCATCGAAAAAATGTAGTGAAGTAAAAGTAGAAGTAGGAGAAAAAAATTCTACTTTAGGAAAGTACAGATACCGCCTTTCGGTACTTAAGTACAGTACTTAAGTAGTTCTACTTTGTTACTATACATCTCTGGACATTTCCCATACATCCGCTCTTGGAGCAAGAAGTGTATAATGATTGGGATCATCCTGATAGGATTTTTGTTCCTCGTAAAAGGTATTCATTGTTACAGTATCTCACAAAAGTGAGTACACCCCTCACGTTTTTGTAATTATTTTCATATGACAAAACTGAAGAAATGACACTTTGCTACAATGTAAAGTAGTGAGTGTACAGCTTGTATAACAGTGTGCATTTGCTGTCCCCTCAAAATAACTCGACACACCGCCATTAATGTCTAAACCGCTGGCAACAAAAGTAAGTGCACCCCAAAGTGAAAATGTCCAAATTGGGCCTAAAGTGTCGATATTTTGTGTGGCCACCATTATTTTCCAGCACTGCCTTAACCCTCTTGGGCATGCAGTTCACCAGAGCTTCATAGGTTGCCACTGGAGTCCTCTTCCACTCCTCTATGAGGACATCACAGAGCTGGTGGATGTTAGAGACCTTGCACTCCTCCACCTTCCATTTGAGGATGCCCCTCAGATGCTCAATAGGATTTAGGTCTGGAGACATGCTTGGCCAGTCCATCACCTTTACCCTCAGCTTCTTTAGCAAGGCAGTGGTTGTCCTGGAGGTGTGTTTGGTTCGTTATCATGTTGGAATACTGCCCTGTGGCCCAGTCTCCGAAGGGAGGGGATCATGCTCTGCTTCAGTATGTCACAGTACATGTTGACATTCATGGTTCCCTCAATGAACTGCAGCTCCCCAGTTCCGGCAGCACTCATGCAGCCCCAGTTAATGAAACTCCCACCACCATGCTTGACTGTAGGCAAGATACACTTGTCTTTGTACTCCTCACCTGGTTGCCGCCACACACGCTTGACACCATCTGAACCAAATAAGTTTATCTTGGTCTCATCAGACCACAGGACATGGCTCCAGTAATCCATGTCCTTAGTCTGCTTGTCTTCGGCAAACTGTTTGCAGTCTTTCTTGTGCATCATCTTTAGAAGAGGCTTCCTTATAGGACAACAGCCATGCAGACCAATTTGATGCAGTGTGCGTAGTATGGTGTGAGCACTGACATGCTGACCCCCCACCCCTTCAACCTCTGCAGGAATGCTGGCAGCACTTATAGGTCTATTTTCCAAAGACAACCACTGGAAATTACACTAAGCACGTGCACTCAACTTCTTTGGTCGACCATGGCGAGGCCTGGTGCAGGTGGAACCTTTCCTATATAACCGCTGTATGGTCTTGGCCACTGTGCTGCAGCTTAGTTTCAGGGTCTTGGCAATCTTCTTACAGCCTAGGCCATCTTTATGTAGAGTAACAATTCTTTTTTTTTCAGATCTTTAGAGAGTTCTTTGCCATGAGGTGCCATTTTGAACTTCCAGTGACCAGTATGAGAGAGTGAGAGCGATAACACCAAATTTCACACGCCTGCTCCCCATTCACACCTAATGGCTAATTGGGCCCAATTTGGACATTTTAACTTAGGGGGGTACTCACTTTTGTTGCCAGCAGTTTAGACATTAATGGCTGTGTGTTGAGTTATTTTGAGGGGACAGCAAATTTACACTGTTATACAAGCTGTACAATCACTACTTTATATTGTAGCAAAATGTCATTTCTTCAGTGTTGTCACATGAATAGAGAAAAAAAGATAGAATAAAATATTTATAAAAATGTGAGGGGTGTACTTACTTTTGTGAGATACTGTATATCCTATGGAGGAAAAGTTTACTATGAAATGGAAAATTCCCTCTGTGGATGCGGCCATTTTTTCAGTTAACAAGAGTTTAACCTGCCTTGTGGATAATGCCCAGGTGTTTAAAGCGGAGTTCCAGCCTATTTTGCAACTTTAGTGATTCCTGGAATGCTCGCTATGCTGATCAACAATTGGGCATTTTCAGGGGTCCCTTACCTTATTTTCAGGGCATTTTTGATTGTACTTCCTCCTTCTACCCCCCCCCCCCCCCCTGTGGCCACGGCCACCGACATCACTTCCGCCTTCCGCTGGAAACAGGAAGAACTCCCAGAACACTCCCTGGAATCAGGAAAAAGGACACAGCAGATTACACTGCAGCTTCAGATGCCCACATCCTAGATCTAGATGGTCTTCGGAATTACCATGTAAAAGATTATTGGTTAGCTTCCTCTTTCAGGGAGAATGCCTTTTTTGATGATGATCTGGATAAGTATATCCAAAAGATCTCGGGGGGGGGGGATGTTGCTACCTGTAAAGAGGAAGAGCAGGCGTTCCTCCTTTAAAATCCCCAACACTCATAATTAGGGTTGAGCGGACACCTAGATGTCCGTGTTCGACGGGTTCGGCCGAACTTTAAAAAAAAGTCCGGGTCCGTGTCCCGGACTTTTACCGAACTTTTCCCGGACACCGAACCCCATTGAAGTCAATGGGGACCCAAACTTTAAGGCATTAAAATGGCTCTAAAACACCAAAGGAAAGGGCTAGAGTGCTGAAAATGGCAGCAAAACGTAATTAAGAGCATGGCAAGTGCTCTGCAAACAAATGTGGATAGGGAAATAACTTAAAACAACAAAAAAAAACAGAAAAATAAAAAATGTTCTTCTTCATCTCTGAAGGACGAGGCCCATATGGAGTAGGAGGGAGGTTGAGGTGGTGGTGGATGTGGCGGTGACATAGGCATGCGCACAGGGTGTGCCGGGTGTGCCTGGGCACACCCTAATCACCTAGGGCACATAGCATTGCCAGTGAGGAGATGGGAAAGATCTCCCTCGGACCTGCTCTGCTCTATTTCTCTTTGCCTACAGGTACATGGCCCCGATACATTACTCTCCCTGCTGGCAATCACATGCATGTGTATTTCAACTTTGGGGTGCACACCTTAATGCAATAGGCTGCGCACACCTATGGGCGGTGTAGGTGGAAGCAGCGGTGGAGGAGGACCAGGGCCGGATTAAGAGCATCATGGGCTTGGTGCTGAGGATTTTGAAGGGCCTTAAGGGCCGTGCCTTGCCATGCACCCAGAGGAGGAAGGGTGCAGCCATGCATGCCTAATTCAACATGGGATGCTGTCTCTGAAGCCCATAAACACATCCATGCATCGGCAACTGTCCCTCCTTGTCCGGCCTTCGCGCTGTGTGGGGAGGTTCTGAGGGTGCTGCCTGGGGAAGCGAGCATAGAAGCCAGACTTCTGTGTTTACAAGTGACAGAAGAGCGGTAACAGAGAATATGGCCAACCCGGGGCCTATATAAAAGGTAGGGGCCTGGAGCTGCAGCTCCAATAGCCCCTACGTTAATCTGGCCCTGTTGAGGAGGAGGAAGAGGTAGCCAACACTGCTTCTTTTCACAAATTTTAAATGAGGGTACACCCCAAAAGAGTGAGAGCAAAAATGGAACAATGGGTGGGTAAGGTCGGTATCCATTGCTATTCTGCATAAGGTACGGAAAAGTCCCGTGGGATCCATGCCTGGTTCATTTTAATGAACGTGAGCTTGTCCACATTGTCTCTGGACAGGCGGCTGCGCTTGTCTGTTATAACGCCCCCAGCCGTGCTAAATACCCGTTCAGATAATACACTGGCTGCAGGGCACGCCAGCACCTCCAAGGCGTAAAGGGCAAGCTCAGGCCATGTGCCCAATTTGGAGACCCAGAAGTTGAAGGGGGCAGACCCCTCATTCACTACATGTAGGCGTGTGCACACATACTGCTCCACCATGTTGGTAAAATGCTGCCTCCTGCTAAGACGTTCCATCTGAGCTGCTGGTGCTGCTGTTTGTTGTGGCATGCTGACAAAGCTTTTCCACATTTCGGCCATGCTAACCCTGCCTTCTGAGGTGCTGGCGGTGCCCTGGTTGCGTTGGCGACCTCCTCCTCCTCTGCCTTGTGCTTGCACTGCGGCCCCGCTGTCAGATGGGAATGCCAGCAGCATGGCGTCTACCAGCGTGCGCTTGTACTCGCGCATCTTGCGATCACGCTCCAGTGAGGGAATTAAGGACGGTACGTTGTCCTTGTAACGGGGATCCAGCAGCGTGGCCACCCAGTAATCAGCACAAGTTAGAATGTGGGCAACTCGGCGGTCGTTGTGGAGACATTGCAGCATGTAATCGCTCATGTGTGCCAGGCTGCCCAGAGGCAACGAAAGGCTGTCCTCTGTGGGAGGTGTATCGTCCGTGTCCTCTGTATCCCCCCAGCCACGCACCAGTGATGGCCATGAGCTGGCCTGGGTGCCACCCTGCTGTGAACATGGTTCCATCTCCTCCTCCAGCTCCTCCTCCTCCTCATCCTCCTCATCCTCCAGAACTGTGCCCCTGCTGGACAATTGTGTCCCTGGCGTTTGTGTGTGCAGGAACCCACCCTCGGAGCCCCTTGCGAATGACTGCCCTGAAAGCCTTGGAAATGTTACCTCTTCATCCTCCTCCTCCTCCTCATCCTGTGCCATATCCTCTTCCATCATCGCCCGAATTGTTTTTTCAAGGAGGCATAGAAGTGGGATAGTTAAGCTGAGAAAGGCGTCATTGCCACTGGCCATGTTGGTGGAGTACTCAAAACAGCGCAACAAGGCACACAGGTCTCGCATGGAGGCCCAGTTATTGGTGGTGAAGTGGTGCTGTTCCGCAGAGCGACTCACGCGTGCGTGCTGCAGCTGAAACTCCACTATGGCCTGCTGCTGCTCGCACAGTCTTTCCAGCATGTGCAAGGTGGAGTTCCACCTTGTGGGCACGTCACATATGAGGCGGTGAGCGGGAAGGCCGAAGTTACGCTGCAGCGCTGCCAGGCGAGCAGCAGCAGGGTGAGAACGCCGAAAGTGCGCACAAACGGCCCGCACTTTCTGCAGCAGCTCTGACATATCGGGGTAGTTTTTAAGGAACCTCTGCACCACCAAATTCAGCACATGCGCCAGGCAAGGGATGTGCGTCAAACCGGCTAGGCCCAGAGCTGCTATGAGATTTCGCCCGTTATCGCACACCACCAGGCTGGGCTTGAGGCTCGCTGGCAGCAACCACTCATTTGTCTGCTGTTCCATGCTCCTCCACCACTCCTGCGCGGTGTGTGGTTTGTCCCCCAAACAGGCAAGTTGTAAAACTGCCTGCTGTCGTTTACCCCTGGCCGTGCTGAAGTTGGTGGTGAAGGTGTTACGCTGTCCGGATGAGGAGGCGGTAGAGGATGAGGAAGCGGAGTAGGAGGAGTTAGGAACAGGAGGCAAACTGAAGCGCCCTGCAATCCTCGGTGGTGGAAGGACATGCGCCAAATTGCTATCCGCCTCAGGCCCATCCGCCACTGCATTTACCCAGTGTGCCGTTAGGGAGATATAACGCCCCTGACCGTGCTTACTGGTCCACGTATCGGTAGTTAGGTGGACCTTGGCACAGATGGCGTTGCGCAGTGCACACCTGATTTTTTCCCCCACTTGGTTGTGCAGGGAAGGGATGGCTTGCCTGGAAAAGTAGTGGCGGCTGGGCACGACGTACTGTGGGACAGCCACCGACATAAGGTTTTTAAAACTGTGCGTCTCCACCAGACGGAATGACAGCATTTCAAAGGCCAATAATTTTGAAATGCTGGCATTCAGGGCCAGGGATCGCAGGTGGGTAGGGGGGTACTTCCTCTTCCTCTCAAGTGTTTGGGAGATGGAAAGCTGAACGCTTCCACGGGACATTGTGGAGATGGTTGTTGGTGACACAGGTGGTGGTGTTGCTGACAGATCGTCTGTTTGCGGGGTGGCAGGTGCCGGTATCACTACAGATGTGGCTGGAGCGGCCGAGACTGCAGCAGAAGAGGAAGCAGGATGAGCCAGAGACGTTTCTTGGTTTTGAAGGTGTGTACTCCACTGCAGCTCGTGCTTTGCACTTGGATGCCTGATCATGCAGGTTGTGCTCAGGTTGAGAAGGTTTATGCCTCGCTTCAAGCTCTGATTGCACAGGGTGCAAACCACCCGTGTCCTGTCATCAGCACATTGTCTGAAGAACTTCCACGCTAGAGAACTCCTTTGAGCTGACTTTGGTGCGCTCGTTCCCTTGCTGCGTTGGGCAGTAGCGGGCGTAGTGTCTAGGGCACGGCCGCTCCGCTTCTGCACCCTGCTCCCTCTTCTGCTGTGCTGGTGGCTCTGTGCGACCACCGCCTCTTCCTCCAAACTACTCAGGTCACCTGCATGACGTTCATTCCATGTGGGGTCGAGGACCTCATCGTCCTCCACATCATCTTCCACCCAGTCTTCACCCCTGCCCTCCTTGTCGGTCTCCACAATGCTGAACGCCGCAGCAGTTGGCACCTGCGTTTCGTCATCATCGGAGACGTGCTGCGATGATCCTTGCATGTAGTCATCTTGAGAAATAAGTGGTTGGGCATCGCTGCACTCAATCTCTTCCACTTCTGGGGCAGGGCTAGGTGGATGGCCCTGGGAAACCCTGCTGACAGAGTCATCAAAAAGAAGAAGAGACTGCTGTATGGCTTGGGGCTCAGACTGCTTGCCTGATTTGCAAGGGGGTGAGGTGAAAGACGGTTGGACATCGGCTGCAGGTGTCAACTGTGACCTTTCTGCAGTAGACTGGGTGGGAGACAATGTGAAGGAACTGGAGGCACTGTCAGCAGCAAACCAATCTACTATCGCCTCCACTTGTTCTGGCCTCATCACTTCTAGGGGCGTATGATGCCCTACCAAATACTGATGCAGGTTCTGTCGCCTACTCACACTTGAGGAAGGTGTTTCACTTGTGCGTGTAGCTGGCACAGATCGACCACGTCCTCTCCTTGCAACAGGAGCTCTACCAGCAGCACCACGACCCAGGCCACGGCCCTTATTTGACGGTCTCCTCATATTTCTGTAATTTAAGATCTTGCCCTAGAAAGGTTTTTATTGAATAGCGGAATAGGAAATATGATCCAAAAAAGTGTATGTATCTCGCACGTACAAAACCACACTAGGCCCCAATTACTATTGTTTCTACCCCTAAAAGGATGGATGAGGAGTAGGAGGAGTATGGAACAGACAGCACCCTCAAATCTTCAGAAGTATGAGATGAACCTCAAAAACTTGGAAAGGTGGATCTCACACGTACCGACACAGACTATCCCGCAATTCAATTGATCCTCAAAGGTTTTTATTGAATAGCGGAATAGGAAATATGATCAAAAAAAGTGTATGTATCTCGCACGTACACCACCACACTAGGCCAGAAATTACTATTGTTTGTACCCCTAAAAGGATGGTTGAGCAGTAGGAGGAGGAGTATGGAACAGGCAGCACCCTCAAATCTTCAGAAGTATGAGATGAACCCCAAAAACTTGGAAAGGTGGATCTCACACGTACCGACACAGACTATCACGCAATTTAATTGATCCCCAAAGGTTTTAATTGAATAGCGGAATAGAAAATATGATCAAAAAGAAAGTGTATGTATCTCACACGTACACCACCACACTAGGCCCCAATTACTATTGTTTGTACCCCTAAAAGGATGGTTGAGGAGTAGGAGGAGGAGTATGGAACAGGCAGCACCCTCAAATCTTCAGAAGTATGAGATGAACCCCAAAAACTTGGAAAGGTGGATCTCACACGTACCGACACAGACTATCACGCAATTTAATTGATCCCCAAAGGTTTTAATTGAATAGCGGAATAGAAAATATGATCAAAAAGAAAGTGTATGTATCTCACACGTACACCACCACACTAGGCCCCAATTACTATTGTTTGTACCCCTAAAAGGATGGTTGAGCAGTAGGAGGAGGAGTATGGAACAGGCAGCACCCTCAAATCTTCAGAAGTATGAGATGAACCCCAAAAACTTGGAAAGGTGGATCTCACACGTACCGACACAGACTATCACGCAATTTAATTGATCCCCAAAGGTTTTAATTGAATAGCGGAATAGAAAATATGATCAAAAAGAAAGTGTATGTATCTCACACGTACACCACCACACTAGGCCCCAATTACTATTGTTTGTACCCCTAAAAGGATGGTTGAGGAGTAGGAGGAGGAGTATGGAACAGGCAGCACCCTCAAATCTTCAGAACTATGAGATGAACCCCAAAAACTTGGAAAGGTGGATCTCACACGTACCGACACAGACTATCACGCAATTTAATTGATCCCCAAAGGTTTTAATTGAATAGCGGAATAGAAAATATGATCAAAAAGAAAGTGTATGTATCTCACACGTACACCACCACACTAGGCCCCAATTACTATTGTTTGTACCCCTAAAAGGATGGTTGAGCAGTAGGAGGAGGAGTATGGAACAGGCAGCACCCTCAAATATTCAGAAGTATGAGATGAACCCCAAAAACTTGGAAAGGTGGATCTCACACGTACCGACACAGACTATCACGCAATTTAATTGATCCCCAAAGGTTTTAATTGAATAGCGGAATAGAAAATATGATCAAAAAGAAAGTGTATGTATCTCACACGTACACCACCACACTAGGCCCCAATTACTATTGTTTGTACGCCTACAAGGATGGTTGAGCAGTAGGAGGAGGAGTATGGAACAGGCAGCACCCTCAAATCTTCAGAAGTATGAGATGAACCCCAAAAACTTGGAAAGGTGGATCTCACACGTACCGACACAGACTATCACGCAATTTAATTGATCCCCAAAGGTTTTAATTGAATAGCGGAATAGAAAATATGATCAAAAAGAAAGTGTATGTATCTCACACGTACACCACCACACTAGGCCCCAATTACTATTGTTTGTACCCCTAAAAGGATGGTTGAGCAGTAGGAGGAGGAGTATGGAACAGGCAGCACCCTCAAATCTTCAGAAGTATGAGATGAACCCCAAAAACTTGGAAAGGTGGATCTCACACGTACCGACACAGACTATCACGCAATTTAATTGATCCCCAAAGGTTTTAATTGAATAGCGGAATAGAAAATATGATCAAAAAGAAAGTGTATGTATCTCACACGTACACCACCACACTAGGCCCCAATTACTATTGTTTGTACCCCTAAAAGGATGGTTGAGGAGTAGGAGGAGGAGTATGGAACAGGCAGCACCCTCAAATCTTCAGAAGTATGAGATGAACCCCAAAAACTTGGAAAGGTGGATCTCACACATACCGACACAGACTATCACGCAATTTAATTGATCCCCAAAGGTTTTAATTGAATAGCGGAATAGAAAATATGATCAAAAAGAAAGTGTATGTATCTCACACGTACACCACCACACTAGGCCCCAATTTGTCACGGAACCATGAACCAGACGTACAACAACAGATAAGTGAAAATAAGAAGGCTTTATTGAAAATCAAGCTGTAAAGCAAAAGTCCAAACGGATGGCGAAAACGAGGCAGAGTCCTTGCGAAGCCAGAGGTCAGGAACCAGAAGGGTAGTCAGACGAAGCCGGGATCAGGAACCAGCAGGGTAGTCAGACGAAGCCAGGATCAGGAACCAGCAGGGTAGTCAGACGAAGCCAGGAACAGGAACCAGCAGGGTAGTCAGACGAAGCCAGGATCAGGGACCAGAAGCAGCAGCAGTCTTAGAAGCATGTGAACACAGGAGGACCAAGCAAGGAACTGAAGCCACAGACCTCCTATATATGAGCTAGGCATCCAGCTCCTCCCAGTGGGAAGGAGGAGCCGCAGGGTGGGAGGCTACAAGAAACCCAGAAACCAAGATGGCCGCCAGCACATGTCAAACGAAGGAGAACAGCAAGAAGGTAAGACCATGACACAATTACTATTGTTTGTACCCCTAAAAGGATGGTTGAGCAGTAGGAGGAGGAGTATGGAACAGGCAGCACCCTCAAATCTTCAGAAGTATGAGATGAACCCCAAAAACTTGGAAAGGTGGATCTCACACGTACCGACACAGACTATCACGCAATTTAATTGATCCCCAAAGGTTTTAATTGAATAGCGGAATAGAAAATATGATCAAAAAGAAAGTGTATGTATCTCACACGTACACCACCACACTAGGCCCCAATTACTATTGTTTGTACCCCTAAAAGGATGGTTGAGGAGTAGGAGGAGGAGTATGGAACAGGCAGCACCCTCAAATCTTCAGAAGTATGAGATGAACCCCAAAAACTTGGAAAGGTGGATCTCACACGTACCGACACAGACTATCACGCAATTTAATTGATCCCCAAAGGTTTTAATTGAATAGCGGAATAGAAAATATGATCAAAAAGAAAGTGTATGTATCTCACACGTACACCACCACACTAGGCCCCAATTACTATTGTTTGTACCCCTAAAAGGATGGTTGAGCAGTAGGAGGAGGAGTATGAAACAGGCAGCACCCTCAAATCTTCAGAAGTATGAGATGAACCCCAAAAACTTGGAAAGGTGGATCTCACACGTACCGACACAGACTATCACGCAATTTAATTGATCCCCAAAGGATTTAATTGAATAGCGGAATAGAAAATATGATCAAAAAGAAAGTGTATGTATCTCACACGTACACCACCACACTAGGCCCCAATTACTATTGTTTGTACCCCTAAAAGGATGGTTGAGCAGTAGGAGGAGGAATATGGAACAGGCAGCACCCTCAAATCTTCAGAAGTATGAGATGAACCCCAAAAACTTGGAAAGGTGGATCTCACACGTACCGACACAGACTATCACGCAATTTAATTGATCCCCAAAGGTTTTGATTGAATAGCGGAATAGAAAATATGATCAAAAAGAAAGTGTATGTATCTCACACGTACACCACCACACTAGGCCCCAATTACTATTGTTTGTACCCCTAAAAGGATGGTTGAGCAGTAGGAGGAGGAGTATGGAACAGGCAGCACCCTCAAATATTCAGAAGTATGAGATGAACCCCAAAAACTTGGAAAGGTGGATCTCACACGTACCGACACAGACTATCACGCAATTTAATTGATCCCCAAAGGTTTTAATTGAATAGCGGAATAGAAAATATGATCAAAAAGAAAGTGTATGTATCTCACAAGTACACCACCACACTAGGCCCCAATTACTATTGTTTGTACCCCTAAAAGGATGGTTGAGCAGTAGGAGGAGGAGTATGGAACAGGCAGCACCCTCAAATCTTCAGAAGTATGAGATGAACCCCAAAAATTTGGAAAGGTGGATCTCACACGTACCGACACAGACTATCACGCAATTTAATTGATCCCCAAAGGATTTAATTGAATAGCGGAATAGAAAATATGATCAAAAAGAAAGTGTATGTATCTCACACGTACACCACCACACTAGGCCCCAATTACTATTGTTTGTACCCCTAAAAGGATGGTTGAGCAGTAGGAGGAGGAGTATGGAACAGGCAGCACCCTCAAATGTTCAGAAGTATGAGATTGTGTTCACTGTACCCCACAAAGATTGTGTTCACTGCACCCCACAAAGATTGTGTTCACTGCACCTCAAAAAGGATTTTGTTCACTGCACCCCACAAAGATTGTGTTCACTGCACCCTAAAAGGATTTTGTTCACTGCACCCCAAAAAGATTGTGTTCACTGTACCCCCCAAAGATTGTGTTCACTGCACCCCACAAAGATTCTGTTCCCTGTACCCCACAAAGATTGTGTTCACTGCACCCCACAAAGGATTTTGTTCACTGCACCCCAAAAAGGATGTTGTTCACTGCACCCCAAAAAGGATGTTGTTCACTGCACCCCAAAAAGGATTTTGTTCACTGCACCCAAAAAGATTGTGTTCACTGCACCCCACAAAGATTGTGTTCACTGTACCCCACAAAGGATTTTGTTCACTGCACCCCAAAAAAATTGTGTTCACTGTACCCCCCAAAGATTGTGTTCACTGCACCCCACAAAGGATTTTGTTCACTGCACCCCAAAAAGATTGTGTTCACTGTACCCCCCAAAGATTGTGTTCACTGCACCCCACAAAGATTCTGTTCACTGTACCCCACAAAGATTGTGTTCACTGCACCCCACAAAGGATTTTGTTCACTGCACCCCAAAAAGATTGTGTTCACTGCACCCCAAAAAGGATGTTGTTCACTGCACCCCAAAAAGGATTTTGTTCACTGCACCCCAAAAAGATTGTGTTCACTGCACCCCACAAAGATTGTGTTCACTGCACCCCACAAAGGATTTTGTTCACTGCACCCCAAAAAGATTGTGTTCACTGTACCCCCCAAAGATTGTGTTCACGGCACCCCACAAAGGATTTTGTTCACTGCACCCCAAAAAGATTGTGTTCACTGTACCCCCCAAAGATTGTGTTCACTGCACCCCACAAAGATTCTGTTCACTGTACCCCACAAAGATTGTGTTCACTGCACCCCGCAAAGGATTTTGTTCACTGCACCCCAAAAAGATTGTGTTCATTGCACCCCAAAAAGGATTTTGTTCACTGCACCCCAAAAAGGATGTTGTTCACTGCACCCCAAAAAGGATTTTGTTCACTGCACCCCAAAAAGATTGTGTTCACTGCACCCCACAAAGATTGTGTTCACTGCACCCCACAAAGGATTTTGTTCACTGCACCCCAAAAAGATTGTGTTCACTGCACCCCAAAAAGGATTTTGTTCACTGCACCCCAAAAAGGATGTTGTTCACTGCACCCCAAAAAGGATTTTGTTCACTCCACCCCAAAAAGATTGTGTTCACTGTACCCCCCAAAGATTGTGTTCACTGCACCCCACAAAGATTCTGTTCACTGTACCCCACAAAGATTGTGTTCACGGCACCCCAAAAAGGATTTTGTTCACTCCACCCCACAAAGATTGTGTTCACGGCACCCCAAAAAGGATTTTGTTCACTGCACCCCAAAAAGATTGTGTTCACTGCACCCCACAAAGATTGTGTTCACTGCACCCCACAAAGGATTTTGTTCACTGCACCCCAAAAAGATTGTGTTCACTGCACCCCACAAAGATTGTGTTCACTGTACCCCACAAAGGATTTTGTTCACTGCACCCCAAAAAGATTGTGTTCACTGTACCCCCCAAAGATTGTGTTCACTGCACCCCCCAAAGATTGTGTTCACTGTACCCCACAAAGATTGTGTTCACTGCACCCTAAAAGGATTTTGTTCACTACACCCCAAAAAGGATGTTGTTCACTGCACCACAAAAAGGATTTTGTTCACTGCACCCCAAAAAGGATGTTGTTCACTGCACCCCAAAAAGGATTTTGTTCACTGCACCCCAAAAAGATTGTGTTCACTGCACCCCACAAAGATTGTGTTCACTGCACCCCACAAAGGATTTTGTTCACTGCACCCCAAAAAGATTGTGTTCACTGCACCCCAAAAAGGATTTTGTTCACTGCACCCCAAAAAGGATGTTGTTCACTGCACCCCAAAAAGATTGTGTTCACTGCACCCCACAAAGATTGTGTTCACTGTACCCCACAAAGATTGTGTTCACTGCACCCTAAAAGGATTTTGTTCACTACACCCCAAAAAGGATGTTGTTCACTGCACCACAAAAAGGATTTTGTTCACTGCACCCCAAAAAGGATGTTGTTCACTGCACCCCAAAAAGGATTTTGTTCACTGCACCCCAAAAAGATTGTGTTCACTGCACCCCACAAAGATTGTGCTCACTGCACCCCACAAAGGATTTTGTTCACTGCACCCCAAAAAGATTGTGTTCACTGCACCCCAAAAAGGATTTTGTTCACTGCACCCCAAAAAGGATGTTGTTCACTGCACCCCAAAAAGATTGTGTTCACTGCACCCCACAAAGATTGTGTTCACTGCACCCCAAAAAGATTGTGTTCACTGCACCCCAAAAAGGATTTTGTTCACTGCACCCCAAAAAGGATGTTGTTCACTGCACCCCAAAAAGGACGTTGTTCACTGCACCCCAAAAAGATTGTGTTCACTGCAGCCCAAAAAGATTGTGTTCACTGCAGCTCACACACAGAAAAATGGATGTGGATCACTGACACCTGCCTATCTCCTATCCCACACCACACAGCAATATCGATTGTAGTTTGTAGAACACAGTTTCCCTAAAATTCAGCAGCAGCAGCCTCTCCCTAATAGGATTGAGAAGAGATCGTAGATCAGGATTGAGTGCAGAGTCACCCCACCCCCCACACAGCAATATCGATTGTACTTTGTAGAAGACACTGACCCTATAATTCAGCAGACTCTATCCCTAAAATGCCTACAACTCGCCCTGCCTAAACACTCCGAACTGTCCCTCAATTCTATCCGGACACAAATGGTTTTTTCCTGCCTGTCTTTCCCTAATCAGCAGCCAGCACGTTGATGTGTGCTCTGTCCCTGATCTAAGCAGCAGAATGAAGACGCTGCGGCTGCCTGGAACTTATAAAGACTTGGTCACATGCTTCAGACGGCCAATCACAGCTACTGAGAAATTTGCAGGCATGGCTGGGATGGCTTAAGGCACACCAGTTAAACGATTGTTGATTGGCTGTTGAAAGCCCGCCATGAAAAGAGCGCCAAAGCATGCAAAACCCGGAAATAAAACGACCGAACACGGATTTTTACCCGAACATACAGTAAAGTGTCCGTGTCCGTGTTCGGGTACAAAAAATCCAATTATTCGGTACGAACACGAATAATACAGTCCGTGTTCGTTCAACACTACTCATAATACCAGTGTTTCTAATTCCAGGCAGTGGCGACGGCCTCAACCAACTGCATCTGGACCCAAGCTTTCAGGGTAGGTTCAGAAAAGGCCCTGGGCCCAGAGGTCAGCCAAGTCTTCCTCTTAGCCCTCTCTGTGAGGGGGTGCCCCCACTCACCTGGATGGGGGGAAGGCTTCGGCAGTTCTCAGGGGTATAGGTGGGGTCCATTCAAGACAACTGGGTTGTCTTCACCATTTCACAGGTATACAAGCTGGAATTTCGGGTGTTCCCGCATCCTCGGTTTGTAAGGTCAAGTATACTGTCACATCCCCTAAAAAGAAAGTCTCTCTTTTAGGCATTGGACCAGCTGAGAGCTCAAAGGGTGATAACCGAGGTTCCACAGAATGAACGGTTCAAGGGTTTTTACTCAAACCTGTTCATAATCCCCAAACCAAGTGGGGATGTGAGACCTATTCTGGATCTCAAAGCTTTAAGCCAGTTTCTGAACATTTGTTCTTTCCGCATGGAGTCAATTTGTTCAGTCATAGCCTCCCTACAGGGAAAGGAATTTCTAGCATCCATTAACATCAATGCATGCATCTTCATGTGCCTATATTTCAGGCCCATCAAAGGTTTCTTCATTTTGTGATAGGAAACCATCATTTTCAGGTTCCGAAGGGATATCTGTAATAGGATATCTGGACGATCTATTACTAATAGATCGATCGGCGTTGGCTCTGAGCCGAAATGTCCTTCAGACAGTGCAATTTCTAGAACATCTGGGTTGGAGACTTAGCAAAGTCAGCATTACAGCAGAAGCAGCATCTGACATACCTGGGTCTTCTTGTGGACATGGTGCAGGCAAAGATATTCTTGCCACCAAGAAGGGTCTCAGACCTGAAGGATCAGGTTCGGTCCATGGTCTTGGGTAGAGAGTCGTCTCACCATAAACGTTCTGGAAATTTGTGCAGTCAGTCGGGCTCTGTGATTCTGGACGCCCAGACATCGGAGCCACCCTGTCAGGGTGCAATCCGACAATGCCACGGCTGTGGCTTATGTCAACCATTAAGGAAGCACAAGGAGTCGCTCAGCCCAGAAAGAGGTGAATATCATCCTGTCCTGGGCAGAGAGGTTCGTGCCATGTCTAACAGCAGTGTTTATTCCAGGAATAGAGAACTGGCAGGCAGATTTTTTGAGCCGTCAACAGATTTTTCCAGGGGAATGGTCCTTACATCCCAAGATCTTTCAATCAATCTGCCTACGCTGGGGGGTCCCAGATGGTGATCTGTTGGCATCCAGGTTCAACAACAAGTTGGAAAGATTTGTGTCCAGGACCAGGGATCCACTTACAGTCAGGGTGGATGTTTTGGTGACTCCTTGGGATGAGTTTTCCTTGATTTATGCCTTTTCTCTGGTGCAGCTGATACCGCGCATGTTGCACAGGATCCAGCTAGAGAGGAAACCAGTAGCTCCGACATTGCCGAGGAGGATTTGGTATGCACAAATCCAGAAGTTGGCATTGACAAGGACTTGGGTTCTTCCACTGTGTCCAGACCTGCTCTCTTCTATTCCACCCTGCTGCACAGTCTCGAAATTTGAAGGCTTGGCTATTGAAGCCTTAATCTTGAAGGAGCGGGGTGTATCTGGCCCGGCAGTTCATACGCTAAAACCAGTCTCTAGAAATATTTATTACAGGGTGTGGAAGTCCTACATTGCCTGGTGTGAATCCAGGAAATGGCATCCCCGCACATATATTATAGGGAGAATTCTAGCTTTCCTGCGAGCGGGGGTGGATATGAAATTAGCTTTGAGCACGATTAATGGGCAGATTTCAGCTTTCTGGGGTTTTTTTCCAGGAACCGATCGCTTCCCATTCCTTGGTCTAAACCTTCATCGGGGGAATATTGTGTTTGCTTCCACCATTGTGTCCTTGGGACTTGAATTTGGTGCTGGCATTTTTCCAAAAACAGCCTTTAGAACCTCTGAGGCAGGCTCCCCTGGTCCTTTTGACCGTAAAACTGGTCTTTTTGATTGCGATGACTTCAGCTAGAATGGTATCAGAACTCCCTCAGAGGAGGAGAAGTTTTTACATTCTCTTGACGTAGTGCGTGCACCTAAGTTTTACTTGAGGGAGACCGCTCAGATTCGTAAGACTGAGAGCTTGTTTGTGGTGCCAGAAGGGCAAAGAAAGGGGTTGGCAGCATCTAAATCTACGATTTCTTGTTGGATTCGCCAGGTTATTACCCAGGTGTATGGTTTAGTAGGAAAGGTTCCATCTTTTCCTGTAAAGGCACATTCTACCAGAGGAGTAGTTGCCTTTTCGGCATTTCGCCATCAAGCTTCTATGGCTCAGAATTGCAAGGCCGCGACCTGGTCGTCGGGAACATACAATCACTAGTTTATACAGAGTGGAGGCTGGGACCTAGGAGGAGTCTGCTTTTGGCCGCAGTGTTCTGCAGGCAGCGGTGTAATCCTTCTTTTGGGGTCAAATGGCGGCATTTTTTGGTGTCCCCTTCCCCTCAGAAGCATTGCTTTGGGACATCCCATATGTTAAGATTAATGGCTCTGTGTCCCGTGATGTACGAAAAGAAAAATGGATTTTTAAATTCATACTTACCTGTAAAATCCATTTCTTGAAGTACATCACGGGACACAGAGGTCCCTCCCCTCTTATATGGGGTCTTTATTGCTTGCTACAAAACTGAGGTTCTTCCTGTGTGGGAGGGGTTTTATAGGGGGTCATCAATTCTGAGTGGTTGCCAGTGTCCTTCACCTATAGGTGGCTATATAACCCATATGTTATGATTAATGGCTCTGTGTCACGTGTTGTACTTCAAGAAATTAATTTTACAGGTAAGTATGAATTAAAAATCCAGTGTCTGCGCTGGATAAGGCCTAATATTACTTATTTAATCATCTTTTACCCTGCGGTGAGATTTAAGTCTAACTTGTGCCATAATAACAACAACAATTTTCTCTACATGTAAATTAGGAAACATCAGTATTTATGGAGATTTAAAAGCTAAAACTGATATGAATTGACTTGGTGAAGATCTCTTTGCTTTCTTGACAGTAAACCGATTTTTAACCGCTTGCCGACCGCCGCACGACTATTTACTGCGGCGGTCAGCCCCTCACAGGCAAAGCGACGTAGTACTACGTCGCTAGCCTGTGAGGCTCTAGGGAGCGAGCGCGCGCCGACGGAGGCACGCTCCTGCGCGGTCATGGACCCCCCCGCGCGTGTGCCCGGCGGACCCGATGTCCGCCGGGCACTCGCGATTGTCCGTTACACCGGAAGAAAGGCAGGCGGCTAATGTAAACAAAGCCGCCTGTCATTCTTCCCTGTGTAAGAATGGAGATCACACGGTTCTACTATGTAGGACCGCTGATCTCTGTTCTTACACTAGTAGCCACAGCCAATCACAGTTAGAAACACGCCCCTAGGGACACACTTAACCCCTCCCTCTCCAAAAAGTTAACTCCTTCACTGCCAGTGTCATTTTTACAGTAACAGTGCATATGTATAGCACTGATTACTGCAGTAATGTCACTGGTAACCCCAAAAGTGTCAAAAATGTCAGTCAAGGGTCCGATCTGTCCGCCGCAATGTCGCAGTCCTGCAAAAAAATCGCAGATCGCCACCATTACTCGTTAAAAAAAAAACAACAAAAATGACAAATATCTTTCCCTTAGTTGGTAAACGCAATAACTTTTGCGCAAACCAATCAAAATATGCTTTTTGCGATTTTTTTTTACCAAACATATGTAGCATAAAATAAATTGGCCTAAAATGTTAAAAAATTTAGATTTTTACATTTTTTTTGGGAATTTCATATAAAAAAATCTGAAAAATATTGTTATTTTTGCAAAATTGACGCTCTTTTTTTGTTTATAGCGCATGATCAAAAAATCGCACAGGTGATCAAATACCACCAAAAGAAAGCTCTGTTTGAGGGAAAAAAAGGACGTCAAATTCGTTTAGGTACAGAGTCGCGCAATTGTCCGTTAAATTCACGCAGTGCCGAATCGCAAAATAGGCCCTGGTCAGGAAGGGGGTAAAATCTTCTGGGGCTTAAGTGGTTAAAAGGAACCTACCAAATCAGAAGCAAAAGAGGAACAAACTGAAATGTTTACTGTAACTTCCCAGCCTTGTCAGCAAATGAACAGTGATATTATCTCTAGAAAGTTCACATAGTAAATGAGTCCCTCTATATTTAGTACAGGAAACAGTAATTTATTGTTTGAATCTGGTGTTTTGTAGCTCTCACATAGTCTGACATTTCTATTGTCTGAATATGCTGCAAATCTTTAAAGCTATCTGAAAAAATATATATATATATATTGAATGTAATTATTTACAGATGCTGTAGCGGCAATGTTTTCTTCTCAACATTGGGGGTTCATATGCATATGTTCTAAATTAGCATGCCTGAATTTTCCCTGCGCTGTAAATAATTATATTATGTGGAACAATTCTCCTCTGTTGTACTTATATGACACTTTTAGGGATCTTTTTTAAATAAATTTTAATACTTTGATTTCATGAGTGTTTTTTATTAGCAGACACATTTTGCCTAAGGCGAGTTTTAGGCATTCCAGTACAAACCACAAACAATAATGAATTAGGACTCAGCACCTTTTCATAACAATAACTACACCAAGGAGTCTCTGTATGGGACTTGTATTGAGCTGCCAAATGGCTGGATGCACTTCTCAAAATGGGGACCTCTGGAGTCTGTTCAAATATTAGTTCATTTACTAGAAAAAACGCAGTCCCATTATTCTTACTGTGAACTCCGAAAGTCCACCAATTTATTTGTGTAGCATAAACTTGTTCATGAAGAATGTATGGAGTTTTAAGTGGTATTTAATCCAAAACCAAAAATGTATTATATTGCAGCTTACTAGTCATTAGATGTGGTGGCTGAATTTGTTTTCTTTTTTTCCTTTGTTTTTACCTGGTAATCTGGCCAGCAACACACCTCCTGAATTAGAGTGCTCCTACTCTGGATGAAGGAGCACCAGGGGCACCTTGTGTTAGATGTACTAGCAGATTTAGATAAACTAAACACTCAAGCTAACACATTATAAGTCGTGAAAGCAACAGTTTTTCTTTCTTTTGGGATTAAAGTTCTACATACATAAATAAAACTGAATTATTTTAAGTATCCCTGTTGGTAAATGGTTTGACTCCTCCTTCTAACTGCTACATATATGTACACCCTGCTCTGCCTATGACACTGCTCTATATTTTTTGGTAAATGTCTTCTGCTATCCAAATCTCAACTTTTATATGTAATACTAGTGCTTTAAAAAATGAGCAACACATCTGGTGACGGATTCAACTCCATTTAGATTGAGTGATCAAGAGACTTAATTACCTTTTATGACCATTGCCTGTGTCTGTGGTCTGGTTTTGTCCATCTCTCCTCCCATATTCATGTGTCCCAAATCAGATCCTATATTGATCAATTGACAAATGCTTGCCCACACAATCTCCCTATAAATTTAAAGCAGTCTATGGGGAGGCGCAGACACCATGTCTCATTCTTGAGTGTCTCAGTCACGAGTGTTGCACAGTTTCACCACCGCAGTTTAACCACAACAGGATAACTAAAGCTTTATGAAGATAGAAGAAGAACTCTGGAAAGACTGCAAGCAAACCAGCACTCAACATTTAACTTATTTGTAGTCAGATTTCCCACTTTCTTTCTGCAAACATGCTCCTTCTACTCTTCTTTCTCACATCAGTGTCTTCCATCCTCAAAATATCCTTACACTACTACACTACCCCTCCTCTCCACCCCACAGCATACACATAGCACCCTCACTCCTACCCTCTCCCTACCACTGTACCCATCACCTCCTTCAGTTGCTGAGCCCACATGCTAACCAAAACAGCAGGGCAATCAGACATGTGCACCCATACACATCACACTTGCACCTTACCTTTCTCACCCTCCTTCTTCTTCTAGCCTCAGGGGATATTTCCCCAAATCCTGGCCCTCCTTTTTCTAACTGCAAACCACATAACCCGCACCCCTCCTCCTCTGGCAACAGCCGCAATCCACTAAGTTTAATTTCTGTCCCCCTGCTTCCTAAAACCAGCGCCCCAATCTCATGTGCCCTTTGGAATGCTCGCTCCATCTGTAACAAGCTCACATCTGTGCACGAGCTCTTATCTCTCATAGCTTTAACATACTTGCCATAACTGAAACCTGGCTCCAAAATTTAGACACTGCTTCTCCTGCTGCCCTCTCCTATGGTGGGCTCCACTGGACTCACTCCCCCAGACCCGCCGGACAGAAAGGAGGTGGAGTTGGATTTCTTTTATCCCTGCAAAGCACCTAGAAAGTGATTCCAAACCCTCCCTCTCTGTCACTCTCTTCTTTCGAGATGCATTGTATTCGTCTGTTTTCTCCAATTTCTCTAAGGATTGCAGCAATCTATCGGCCCCCTGGACCAGCATCTTGCTTTTTCGATGACTTTGCTGCCTGACTACCCTACTTTCTCTCCTCTGAAACACCCACTATCATTCTTGGTGACTTCAACATCCCCGTCAATCTTAACAGCACAGCTACAACTCAACTCCTCAATCTAACTTCCTCTTTTGACCTAACCCAATGGACACACACTTCCACTCACTCCAATGGTAATACCCTCGACCTTATATTCTCCCATCTCTGCTCTGCTGGCAACCTCACCAACACTCCCTTTCCTCTCTCTGATCACAACCTCATCAGTTTCACTGTATCACTGCCTCAAATCACCCAAACCCCCAAGCAGCAAACAATTACTTGTAGGAACCTTCGTTACTTTAACCCCTCTCTCCTCTATTCTGCTACTGACCACCTACATGATATAATCTCTCCCCTGTCCTGACCTGGCCACCTCTGTTTACAAATAAAAAAGGGAATGATATTTGCGCTTAAGACAGAAAAATACTAAGACAATATAAAATACATGTACACAAGCCTGCTAGCTCAATAGGAAGATCACAGTCCACATAAAGTAGTAGATGTATATTAGGAGCTGCGCCAGACATATATTAAACAATCTATCACAGTAATACAGTCCATGGACAATCTAATGGAGTAGAACTACAGGTAGAAAGAAAGGACCCGATCCAATCAGCCAATCACCAGTGAATAGTGAGAGAGATGAGTTACACCCTGTGCTGACACCAGTAGCCTCTTACCGGAATTTTTGACCCTCCTGTCCCAGTAATGCACTTACATAGTAGTCATCATATAACAGCATCAATGGATAAAACTGCGGTATATACTGATACGTCCGCCTTACGCATATCATCAAACATCTATGACCTCTTGGCATAGGTATAGCGGTGTGAGCACGCATTTAAATGAGCTGGCGCCCGGAACCTACTATGTAAGTGCATTACTTTTTATTAAATGTATGTGCCTCGATGTACTTCACGATTGGTTGCCCCTCTGTCTTTTTTCTGAGCCTGCATGTGAAAGACACTTCTGTGGGGTCCTGTGAAGGCATTGTACATCTGTGAATTGTGAAGTTCTCTCTCCCTGCTAAGGAATGTGAGGAATGTGACTAGGAACCATCATTTACGGTGAGCGCTGTTTGCTCTTATGCCTGTTTGACCACTCTGTGACAGGAGGGTCAAAAATTCCGGTAAGAGGCTACGGGTGTCAGCACAGGGTGTAACTCATCTCTCTCACTATTCACTGGTGATTGGCTGATTGGATCGGGTCCTTTCTTTGTACCTGCAGTTCTACTCCATTAGATTGTCCATGGACTGTATTACTGTGATAGATTGTTTAATATATGTCTGGCGCAGCTCCTAATATACATCTACCTCTGTTTACAACAGTTCACTCTCGTTATCACTTGATGCACTTGCTCCTCTAACTACACACAGAATCAGGCCCCGACCATTGCAACCCTGGCAAACTGACAACAGTAGAAATGTCAAGAGACACTGCCGTGCTCTTGAACGACGATGGCGTAAAATCAAATGCTTGCAGGACTTCACCCTATATATATCTTCCCTGCAAACATACAATTCATGCCTCCATGCTGCCTAACAAGCCTACTTTGTCTCTCTTATCACTATGCTGTCATCCAGTCCCCACCGGCTCTTCTCAACTTTTAACTCTTTACTTCGTCCCCCACTGCCTCTACTCACTAACTCACTCACTGCCCAAGAGATTGCCAATCACTTCAAAGACAAGGTTAATGCAATACATGAGGACACCTCCACTGCGTACACATCTTCCCCACTCAACATACCTTGCCTAACAGCACATTCAACACTCTCCTCCTTTGAACTGGCTACTACTGAAGAGGTTAACAAACTGTTTTCAGATGCCCACCTAACCACCTGTTCCCTGGATCCTGTTCCCTCACAACTACTACGGACACCCTCTTACTCTATCCTATGCTCCCTAACTCACATCTTCAATCTCTCCCTCTCTAGTGGCACCTTCCCCTCCCCTCTAAAACATGCGCAGATCACTCCCATACTTAAAAAGCCCTCACTAGACCCCACCAACCTGAACAACTTAAGACCGATTTCACTGCTCCAAATCACTTCTAAACTTCTAGAACGCTTAGTCTACAACCGTCTCAGCTCCTACCGCAGTAAAAATAACCTTGTTGATCCCTTACAGTCTGGCTTTAGCTCGCAGCACTCTACAGAAACTGCCTTACTAAAACTCACCAACGATCTACTAACTGCCAAAACCAATGGCCACTACTCCATACTTCTATTAATTGACCTTTCTGCGGCCTTTGATACTGTTGACCACCAGCTCCTTCTTAATAAACTCTGTTCCCTTGGCCTCCAAGATTCTGCTCTATCTTGGTTCTCCTCCTACCTATCACAGCGCTCCTTCAGTGTTACCCACAACTCTACCTCCTCCTCCCCATTGCCCCTTTCTGTGGGGGTTCCTCAAGGCTCTGTTCTTGGACCCCTCCTCTTCTCTATCTACACCGCCTCCCTTGGTCACTTGATAACCGCCCACGGCTTCCAATACCATCTATACGCCAATGACACTCAAATCTATCTGTCTACTCCTCACCTCACTCCTTCAGTCTCCTCTCGCATTGCTAACTTACTTGCTGACATATCAACATGGATGTCGCACCACTTCCTCAAACGAAATCTCTCTAAAACTGAGCTGGTAATATTCCCTCCCGCCCGTGCCCCCCTCCATGACTTTTCTATCAAAATTAGTTATGCAACCATCAATCCCTCCCCTCATGCCAGGGTACTAGGTGTAATACTGGACTCTGACCTGTCCTTTCAGCCCCAAATCCAATCATTGTCAAAAGTTTGTAGACTTCACCTCCTCAACATCTCTAAAATTCGCCCCTTTCTAACAACTGAAACCACCAAGCTACTCATTCACTCCCTTGTTATTTCTCGCCTCGACTACTGCAACTCCCTTCTCATAGGCCTACCACTTCACAGGCTCTTCAGTCCATCATGAATGCTGCTGCCAGGCTTATCCACCTTACCAACCGCTCAGCGTCTGCCTCCCCTCTCTGACAATCCCTATACTGGCTCCCGATTGCCCAACGAATTAAATTCAAAATACTAACCACAACATACAAAGCCATTCACAACTCTGCCCCGAGCTACATCACCAATCTTGTCTCCAAATATCACCCAAACCGTCCTCTCCGCTCCTCTCAAGACCTCCTACTATCAAGCTCCCTTTTCTCCTCCTCTCATGCTCGTCTCCAGGATTTCTCCAGGGTCTCTACCATCCTCTGGAACGCTCTACCTCAACCTGTACAGCTATCCCCTACTCTAGCTGCTTTCAGGCAATCCCTGAAAACTCATCTCTTCAGGAAAGCCTATCACACCGCCAACTAATCTGCCATCAGCTCATTCCCTACTCTTACAACCTCTTGTAACACCTGCCCCACCCCACTAGATTGTAAGCTCTTCTGAGCAGGGCCCTCTTAATCTTCTTGTATTTTATTGTATTGTAAATGTACTGTCTCCCTCTAATATTGTAAAGCGCTGCGTAAACTGCTGGCGCTATAGAAATCCATAATAATAATAATAATACTCATGCAGGCCAGCTTAATCTTTACTTGCTGGATCACCAGGAGAAAATAAGGGAAGGAAAGTCTAAAAAGAAAACAAATGCAGCCATCAATCTAAGAATTGGTAAGCATCCAATGAAGTTGGACGAGAAACGGTTTAATCTTAAACCCTTCACGCTGACATAACAGATATACGTGGCCTTCTGCTTCAGGTTATACCAGTGTGACGCGTGCAGCTACAGGGATCACCCAGTACTGTTGTTTAGAGACTACGCTAATCAGCCACTCGGCTGTTATTACAAACAGTGGGAGGGAACGTCCTCCCACCTCCCGCGCCTTTCACGGCTCGCCCGAGCTTTCCCGTCCCACCGGGAGGCCCGGGTGACAAAGCCGGCACATCCCCCGGCTGACTGGAGACCCAAACAAATCCGTATTAAGCTTTGGTCAGGTCTCGGACCTAGTAACCCAAAAGCGATGTCATGACATCACTTCTGGTTTACTGAAGCCTTAAAGGCGCCAGGTTTAAAAAAAAGGCAGTATTCAGAACAGCGAAACTTGGCGTTTTGAATGCTTTCAAGACCCCAGATCCCACCACAAAATATCTGACACCTGACTATTGTGCTGTCACAAGGGATGTTTACATTCCTTGTGACAGCAATAAAAGTGATAAAAAAAATAAGGGACAGTGTAAAAAAAAAAAAAAATGAAAAAGAACAAACAAAAGCGCCCCATTCCTCTGTGCTTGTGCGCAGAAGCGAACACATACATATGTCATGCCCGCAAATGTAAACAGTGTTTAAACCACACATGTGAGGTTTTGCCGTGATTGTTAGAGTGAGTGCAATAATTCTAGCACTAGGCCTCTTCTGTAATTTCAAACTGGTAACTGTTAAAAAATTTTAAACATTGCCTATGGGGATTTTTAAGTACAGTAGTTTGTCGCCATGCCACAAGTGTGCGCAATTTTAAAGCATGACATGTTAGGTATCTATTTACTCAGCGCAACATCATCTTTCACATTATACAAAAAAAATAAGGCTGTTTTTTTTTTAATTCATGAAAGTGTATTATTTCCAAAAAAATTGCGTTTGAAAGACCGCTGCACAAATACTGTGTGAAATAAAATATTGCAATGACCGTCATTTTATTCCCTAGGGTCTCTGCTTAAAAAAATATATATATAAGTAACTATATATTTACTAAGTATTTCTAGCAAAAAATACTGATTTTAACTTGTAAGCAACAAGTGTCAGAAAAAGGCTTAGTCTTCAAGGGGTTAGAATGTGTAAGTGTCAATAATCTCAAAAGACCTTTAGGTGGGCAACCTAGCAAAAGCAATATACAGGGATATGGGAAATGGTGATGACATAAGCACACATATGCAGGTTGAACAGGATGGACTGGTGTCTTTATTCAGCCTTACCAACTATGTAATTTTGTAACTATACAATAAATATTGCTTTGGATTTAATTATAAATGAATAATGTGACACTATAGACCAACGTCCGCGTTGTATTAATAGATAAAAGACTAAAGAAAATTGAACTATATAGGTCGAAATATGGAGTCTTATATAAAATCATACATTTTGTTATACATAGTATTAAAAACAAAGAAACTTCATAAAACAGCTATCATGGTGCCAAATTGATCAACTGTATATATAGAACAGTGATTATACTCCTGCTTGTTATATCCAATAGGTTATGGGGTCTTCATGTGTCAACGCATTTCGCTAAGATATAGCTTCATCAGGATGCATGGACACAATATATAGTGATCTTCCACAAAAAATATAATTGTGCTTAGAAAACATTCATGCATATAATAGTACAGTGCAGTGTTAGCTTGCTATGTGGGACATACCTTAGCAACCCAGTACCAAATGCATATCGTCCCCAGGTGGGCACTAGAGCAACAGGGGGAGGCCCAGCAGGGCACCACAACAATGGTAATTATACATAAAGAATAATATAAATTCCCCTGGGAATTAATGGTACATGAATTAGAATCATAAATAAAAAAATCACATAACCACTGAAATCCGGGGATGATAATTACCTCAATATTACTTCCCAGTGGCGTACTATATATATTCAAATATAGGATGATAAGGAGCACAGAGTAGCATATAAAAGATAAGGCCCTAGAAGATGGAGAGGGTATAGAATAAGCCCCACTAGAGTCACATAAAATTATGGCTTCTAATGCTTATTTATTATTGCAGCATCATATATTATCTATTAGGGTAAACTCATAGATGGGAAGATCAAAGCCTGAAAAAACGGTTTTCATATTATAGTATCCATATAGAGAAACTTCCAAAGTAAACAAATACAGTATTAATGGTAAGTATGTGTACACCTTCCATGCAACTTAAACAGAATATTATATTTAGGGACTGCCACTTACTCTATGTGTTCCCTTCTAGTCCCATATATAATCCTCAGGAGGTCTATCTATACATTCAACAAGCAAATTACCAAACATAATTAACTTCCTTATGAAACAGGTCCGTGATACAACAGCAGCTCTACACCTACCCGAGAGTCATCCAATACCTGCAACCATCCGTGTGAACAACCGCCACAGCATCCATGTGTGTGCCTGCTCTTTATATAGCCCCACCGCCTGGTGCCCTACCTGCGTGATGGTCTGGCCGCCATCCAGGACACGCCCACATCATCCCATGTCATCGGCCAGGGGCTGACTGGCATATTTTGGCCCAGGGGGCAAGTACAACCCAGAAGCCCTTGGTGCAGCAACTCAGCCCCCCCCCTGTTCTCCCTTTTCCCTCCCTTCTCCCGACCCCCATCCCAGGCTGAAGCTCTGCTCCAGGTACTCTCTGTTCACTGTGTGGGTCGGGGTGGTCAGAGCCTCCTGAACTGGCTGGCAGGGGCTGCCGGGGACTGCAAGGGGGAGCCGGGGTAGCTTGGTCGACTGGCCAAGGGAGGAGAGCCTCCGGTGGGGCACAGAGCCGGCCTCTGCGCAGACATGGCATACACCCTCCATGCCAAGGAGCAACCTCCTGCACTCTGTTCTTGTCCTTATCCCGCTCTCGGTAGGACACCGGCGGGGATGTTTTACTCCGCTTGAGCAGGAAGCCTTTAGTTTAGGCAGTGCACTCAAGGCTGTATTAAGAGCATCAAGGGCCTGATGCTGGCAGCAGTGGAGCAGATCTAGGAGTGGCAAGGATTTGACGATATGACGGAAGTAACTTCAGATCCCAGCTCTCCTCTTACTGGCCACCTATCTGTGTTTCCAGGAGCCTGTGCTGGTGTGCTCCAAACTTTAAAGGGCATAATTCTAGGGAAGCCTGCCATTTGATTTGCCAGGCTTCCGTAAGGGTTGTGCATCGGTGTGGGCCCTGAGGCCTGAGGTGAAAGGGCGCAGCCCCAATGCTACAGAAGCCTACGGCTTTTGTAAGAGCCCTGCATTGGAGTGCACGGCATGTCATGAGGTGAGGTAGAAGGATGCATCGCAGCCATGCATGCCAAACACAACACTACGAAAGCCTGTTACCGGGCTTCCATTAGGTCTGTCCATCCAATGCCCATTAATATTCCCACCACCCAGCCCAGGTGTAGGGTTTCCACCTTCTCTTCACTTTAGTGGTGCATGGGACATTTTTTTTGTAGTATACACTATAGGATTGTCAAAGACCTGGGACATTTTTGGGTGCTCTAAGGAGAAGTCGTAATGCCACATGCTTAGCGCCGGGGAGAACAGGGGGTATGGCCAAATTGTGGGAGGGACTTAAAGGGGAGTCATTACATAAAACGAAAGCACTCACATTTAGATAAAATATGCTTAGCTTGCTGTGCCACAAGTAAGAGTCTCGCAGACAAGTATATACCTCAGCACAATCATTTTATTTATTTATTTTTTTTTAAACTGTTCCATCACAACGGAGGTATGTGCAGGGGGGACCAAGGGTGTTCATTCACCTTTTCATATTCTTTAAGTACAGAGAGTATTACGATATGTATAGGAAAGGAGCGTTGAATGTACAGCGGCATACACAGGGGCGTATTATGAAATCAGTGGGCCCGTGTGCAAGATAAAAAGTGGGCCCTAGCTATTGCCACAGCAAATTGTGGGTGTGGCCTAAGTTGCGTTAAATATTGGGCGTGCCTTAAAGGGGTGTGGTTTATTACAGTCTGATATGCCTTACATAGTGCATAATGCGGTAATGTTAAATAGGGAATGTACAGTGCAGAGTGTACAGCGGTGGTTAGTATGTGCAGGTGAGCAGTGCAGAGTGGGGTGGTGGGTAGTATGTGAAGTTGAGGAGTGCGGAGTGTATGAAGGTGGGTAGTATGTGAAGTTGAGGAGTGCGGAGTGTATGAAGGTGGGTAGTATGTGCAGGTGAGGAGTGCAGAGTGGGGTGGTGGGTAGTATGTGAAGTTAAGGAGTGCGGAGTGTATGAAGGTGGGTAGTATGTGCAGGAGAGGAGTGTAGAGTGTATGGAGGTGGGTAGTATGTGCAGGTCAGTAGTGCGAAGTGTATGACGGTCAGTAGTTCTTTATTTTTATTATTTTTTTTAATTATTATTTTTCTACAACTTCATATTTTAGCGTTTTTTTTTTCTTCATTTTTTCAAAATGTCGTTTTGGTGGCCAGTGGATAGTGTCAGTAGGTCAGTGGACAGTGTAAGTAGAGCAACGGACAGTGTCAAAACTTTTCCTTTTTTAAATTATTTTTTACAATTTATTTTTGTATTATTTTTTTCAAAATAATTGGAGGTATTGTGGTAGTGGAGTGTCGGTAGGGCAGTGGATGGTGTCAGTAGTTTTTATTATTTTATTATCTATTATTTTTTACAAATTAGTTTTTTACTTTTTAAATAAGTTTATCTATTATTTTTTACAAATTAGTTTTTTACTTTTTAATAAGTTTTACTTTTTTTTTTTTACAGTGATTCTGGGGAAGGGGGTATGGGGCAGTGGACAGTGTGAATAGGGCAGTAGATAGTGTCAGTAGAGCAGTGGATGGTGTCAGTAATTTTTAATTTTTTTACAATTTAATTTGTTTTTCTTTTATTTATTCACAATGCTTTTTCAAGGGAGGGGGTTGGGGCAGTGGACAGCGTCAGTAGGGTGGGGGGGGGGGGGGGCGTGGTATCAGTAGTTTTTTTACCTTATAATATTTTTCATAATTAAAATTTTTCGTATTTATTGATTTTTTTTTTTACCACTTTCAGACTGTAGGATTTTCCACCTTAATTACCAGGCCACTTTTTTCAACTTGGCACTGCGCAAATTCAACTGACAATTGCACGGTCATGCAATGCTGTACCCTAACAAAATGTTTGTCCTTTTTTCCCCAAAATCAGAGCCTTCTTTTGGTGATATTTGATCACCTCTGCACTTTTTATTTTTTGCGATATTAATTAAAAAAGAGCGAAAATTTAGAGAAAAAATTACATTTTCTGAAGTGCTAAAATGGCAGTGCAGTACAACCCCCCCCCCCCCCCCCCAAATTACCCCTTATTGGAAAGTAGCCATCCTAAAGAATGTCCTGAGAGGCATGTTGAGCCCATTGGATATTTAATTTTTTTTGTCACAGGTGTTTGAAAAATGACAAAAAAATGTAATAAAAATTATTTTTTACACAAAGTTGTCATTAAATATATTGCTCACGCATGCCATGGGTATATGTGTAATTACACCCCAAAATATATGCTGCTGCTGCTTCTCCTGAGTACATTTGAAATTCTGAAGGTGGTGATTGGTTTTCAGGGTCCCCGTACACAGCTAGGCTCACAAAAAGTATCACACATGTGGTATCCCTGTACTCAGGAGAAGCAGCAGAATGTATTTTGGGGTGTAATTTCACATATACCCATGGCATGTGTGAGCAATATATCATTTAGTGACAACTTTGTGTAAAAAAAAAAAAAAAACATAAACAAAATTGTAATTTTCCTGAAACTTAGGGCAAAATATAAAATACTCCATGGACTCAATATGCCTCTCAGCAAATAGCTTTGGGTGTCTACTTTCCAAAAAGGGGTCATTTGAGGGGTGTTTGAACTGTCCTGGCGTTTTATGCTCAATCTTAGCCACACATCACCCACTCTTCTAACCACTTGAAGACCAAGCCTGTTCTGTGACTTTTAGTTTACATGAAAAAAATTTTTTTTTTACTAGAAAATTACTTTGAACCCCCAAACATTATATATTTTTGTTAAAGCAGACGCCCTGCAGAACAAAATGGTGGATGTTGCAATTTATTTTGTCACACGGTATTTGCGCACAGATTTTCCAAACGCAATTTTTGCAGAAAAAAACACTTTTTTTAAATTTAATGCACAAATACACTATATAATTCCTAATTGTTTGGTAAAATTTAAAAGATTATCTTATGCCGAATACATAGATACCAAACATGACATGCTTTAAAATTGCACACGCCCGTGCAGCGGCAAAAAATTACTTCCATTTTAAAAAGCCTTTAAAAGTCTTTACAGGTTTCCACTTTGGACCTACAGAGGAGGTCTACTGCATGAATTAATGCCCTCAACCTGGTGTTCGTGGCAATACCTCACATGCATGCTGCAATTGCTGTTTACATATGACACTAGACCGACGCTTCCGAGGACAGGGGTGCTTGAATTTTTTTTTTTTTTATTATTATTATTTATTTTGCTTTTTTTATGTTATTTTGATACCTTCCCTTTAATTTTTTTTTTTTTTATCATTTTTATTGTTATCACGGTGAATTTAAATATCCCCTATGATAGCAATATGTAGTGACAGGTACTCTTTTTTTTTTTTAATTGGGGTCTTTTAGACTCTAGATCTCTCCTCTAACCTTAAAGCATCTGACCACACCGAGATTGGTGTGATAAGATGCTTTCCCAATGGCGCTGTTTATTTCTGGTGAAACCAAAGTCATGAAATGCTCGTAGCTTCCGGTATCTTAGGCCATAGAGATGATTGGAGCCATTCTTGTCTCCAATCAGCTCTATGGTTAGATAATTGAACCACCGGCTGCACTCTCTAGTTACCCGGTGGGACAGGAGAGCCCCAGAAAAAACGCGGAAGGCGGTGGGAGGGGGGTAGCCCCTCCCACTGCTTGTGAAAGCAGTCTAGCGGCCAATTATCCACTAGGATCACTTTTACATGTAAGCCGACTGCTGGCTGTAAAAAACTATACCAAGATGATGCCTAAATCTGCAGGCATCATCCTGGTATAACCACTCAAAGTCCAGCAACATACCAGTACATTGCTGGTCCTTGTTTGGCATATATTGTAGGTTTTTTCTTTTTTCATGCAGCCTGTGGGCTGAACGAAAAAAAAGAGAACCTAACAGATTTCTTCATCCACATTGATCGATGTGGATGAAGAAATATCTTCCAGAAAATGTGTAGTATACCCACCATTAGCCGCCCAAAACATCCAACCCACTTTCTAATGATGGGTATACGTGACCAACGCCATGTATACCTATTGTTTTTTTAACTGCAGTGGTGAAATCACCTCTTACAGTGCTGCCATCAGAGATTTCCATATATGCTGAGCGCAAACGCTGTTTGTGTCAGAATATATAAAATCAGTGTGGGTCACAGTGCCCCCCCCCCCCGGGGGCCCATGTGCAGTGAACACCCTGCATACATAGATGATACGCCACTGGGTATACAGTATGCAGGTGTGCAGCATATGATGTGTAGGAAAGGAGTGCAAAGTGTGTGACATTATGGGCAAGAAGTGAGTGCAAAGCATTTGACGGTAGGTAGTATTTGCAGGAGAGGAGTGAGGAGGGTGTAATAGTAGCCAGTTTATGCAGTAAAGGAGTGTGGAGTATATAATGGTGGGTTGTATGTGATGAAAAGAAATGTGGAGTGTATGACGGCAGGTAGTACATGCAGGAGAGGAGTGTGGAGAGTATGAGAGAGGTTAGCATGGACAGGAGAGCAGTGTGGAGGGTATTAGGGCAGTAAAACTCTTTAGCTGATCTGCACTTTTACCACCCCCAAACCACTTCCCTTTTAGTTGCAGAGGCAGCGGCCGCACATATTTACATGTTGCAGCTGCAATGGTTTGCTTTGGGCCACTCTGCAACTGCGCTAGTGTGGGGTTAAAGCAGGCGGTGAGGAGGTGATACAGTGCCTCTTCACAGCCTGTCAAATACTCTCTAAAGAAAAATCTAAAAACAGATCACTCTTCAGAGAGCACTGCTAGTGTGAAAGAGCCTCAGAGGGTGGTAAGCACTGCCATCTGTCTTAAAGGGCTCATTCACACTAGTGCTGGTGTGTGAAGAGCAATCTGCATTTGGATCTCTCTGGAGAACATTGTATAGCCTCCACACTGCCTGCTTTATCCCCTTGATCCCTATGGTTGCAAGGCAGCATTCACCTTATATTTGGCAGGCACTGGCACTAAACCTGCTGAAAGCAGCAGGGGCTATAATTCCTACCATGGCCGCGAAAGGAAAGCATTGCGGTGGCGGTAGCAAGTATACACCCTTTGCTGCTGCCTTTGAGGTAGTGGTTGGGGGAGGTAAAAGTGTGACTCAAACGCAGAGTTTTACTGCCCCTCCAACCACTAGAATAAACAAGCCACAAATTAATGCAGGGGCCACTGGACAGTGGCATGCACAGAACAACTGCATCCGTACTAGTCCCTCCCTCTGTACATAATACTCCTCGCAAAAATAAATCGTCTCTCAATCTGCTCCCCCCCCCCACCCCGATCTTCCCAGCCACCTAAACATCCTTTGTTGAGTCGCTGTCGTACCAAAAAATCCGAACAACTTACAGCACTATGCAGCAGAAAGCACGCACTCCCTCACCCACTCAACAGAGCAGCCGGCAACATGGAGTCTCCGTCTCTGCCTCCACCCCCACGTCTCTGCTGCAGCCAGTCAGAACAATGGCAAGATGGAGGCTCTGCCTCCATGTCCCTTCTGTGGCTAGTCAGAACTATCAGCAACATGGCCCTCCGCCTGTGGACACGCTGAGAGTGCTGAGGGGAGACAGAGGAGGGGGAACCTTGGGCTGGTGGTGCATTAATTATAAGGTGAAGCAGAGACACTGTAGCTGTCACTGCGGCCCCGATCTCGGGACATGGCCATGGCAGGATAGTATAGGCACTGTAACCCACAGTCTGAATAATGTGTGTCGGCCCTGGGTGCGGCCTTTTTACAAGAAATCAGAGCGGCTCGGGGGGGCAATTACACCCCTCTTCCCCTGCGGCCCAGTCCGCCCTTGGTGTCAGCCCTGGGTGCGGCCTTTTTACAAGACATCAGAGCAGTCCGGGGGGCAATTTCTCCCCTGCCCCCCGGCCCGGTCTGCCCCTGTAATTGTGGGAGGCATGGTTGGCACCAAGGGAGTGCATGGCATCTCTCTGACATGTCTGACAGCGGCCAGCCAAATACCTAGCACACACGCATCACTGGCCACACCGGGCCTGCACAAGCTGAAGCGCAAACAGAACCAGACTGCACCGGGCCCACAGTGCACCCCTGGAAAGGGCGAGAGAGCAGGTGCATCAGGGAAAGGACAAGTCCACCAGCTAGCAGCATTACCATTCCCTTTCTGGGTATGTCGGAGCGCCAGCCAAATGCCCACCATAAGGAACAACCAGCACTAGGGCACGTTACCCAGCCATGACCCACACAGCAAAACCATGCACCGCCCGAAAACATACACTAAAACCACTATCATATCATTAACCAAATCAAAGATACACATAATTGGATTTAATACCGCTTTAAGTACAAGGTTTATGAATGTAATGGTTAGTCAGCACTTCTGCTACATGGACTATAATATACCCAGCTTGTATGGGCTTATGTAGTAATTTTGTTAAACTGGATTTCTCCTGAAATTTACTGTGTCTTGGATGTTTGTATGCAAGAGGTGCTACACAATTAAACTGGAGATTGTCTTTCTACATTTTATCATAAAATATTAAAATTAAAAAGAATGATGTTTTTCTAGCAAATGAGTGCATGAAATAACCTCTGAATTTGAAAAGTGATTTACCAGAGCTGTATTTGTCATCTTCTGACTTCTTATTAGTAATATATTTTCAGATATTTACTGACTGGTACATCGCACAGTCATTGCTCCATTCCTCTTCTGCATTGTTGTTGCAGCCCTCAGTTATATGAATAGCTCCGGCATGTGGGCAACAGTACACAGGTGAGTGTTAAAGTGTTCTGAAATGTGAGCACCAGGGGGCGATCTAACACCTGGAAATTAACAAAAAAAGTCCTTGACTTTCTACACATAAGCTCCAAATGAGGGAATTTGCTGAATGCACACACGTTAAGAAAGCCTTTTGTCTTTGGGCTGTATAGAACTGAATATAATGTGAATAAATAAAGTCTGCGGTCATCGTAAAGGAAGGATGTAGTTAAAAAAAAGCAAAGTAGTAATTGCCATGTAATGATAAAGGAGTGAAGAACTTGCACTGTCACCTCAATTGCAAAGAAAGACACTCACCCTGCGCTCGGCTTACAACAGAGATAAATACGGAGATAAAATGTACAGAAGAGACCTCAAAAGGGGCACAGCAGCTGTTATAAAAAATGTTAAAATCTAGCAAGGTGTAATCAATAATCCAAATTGGAAACAATCAATCACACTAACAGCGCTAACGAATGGATTTGTACTAGGTATAATCATGGAATGATAACAGGCAAATAATAAAGTTTTTAAAAATTAGCCAGTATTCATGGAAACAGTCCAAATATCAAGGGAAGGGTGTGAAGAAAGTCTGATACACCAAATCCAACCAATCACCGGTGCTCCCCCCTCTCCTCTGGTACTCACCAGATCAATATTCCAAAATGGCTTCCTTAAAAAGAAATGAAAACACCATTTGGACGTCTCCAACCTCCGAATCCTCAGATTTCCTTATACACCTTATATACCTTCATATGTCACTCCATTCATGATGACATGCAAATGAAAAGCAGGGGGCATATAGTGTAATTCCGCAAATTTATTTGTTAAAAATACACACATGTATGACCCCACTCCCCTCAAGGTATCTACTCACAAGTAGGACAATGAATGAAGGCATTCACAAATTATACATCATCCCCCTGTACCCCTGGACGCTCTCGGAAGAAGTCCAAGTGACGAAACGTCAGGGCGTGTGTGCGCGGTCGCCTTTGATCTAGACTGACGCCTGACCACACTACGGTCTTTATACTACACGGATCGAATGGTGGACATCAAGCGTTCATGTATAATTTTTGGATTCGGAGGTTGGAGACGTCCAAATGGTGTTTTCATCTCTTTTTAAAGGAAGCCATTTTGGAATATTGATCTGGTGAGTTCCAGAGGAGAGGGGGGAGCACCGGTGATTGGTTGGATTTGGTGTATTAGACTTTCTTCACACCCTTCCCTTGATATTTGGACTGTTTCCATGAATAATGGCTAATTTTTAAAAACTTTATTATTTGCCTGTTATCATTCCATGATTATACCTAGTACAAATCCATTCGTTAGCGCTGTTAGTGTGATTGATTGTTTCCAATTTGGATTATTGATTACACCTTGCTAGTAATTGCCATGTATTCATGCATTCTCTCACAGGGTTCAATCTAATAACAGAATTAGGTTGCAATTTATATTATTAAAAACCATAGCAAAATTGATATATGGTAACTGTGCACTTTTATTTATATTTATACACAGGACCCAGGGCCCGGGGCTAGACTATTTTACCCCTAGGCAAGACCAGCTACTTGCACCCAACCACTCCCCCCAAAAGACATTTTTAAAAATTCAAAATTTTTAAAACACAGGTCACTGCACTATGGGTGAGCAGGGTTTTAGGTAGAAATGCACCTGCATCTGTGGTGGCACTGGAAAAAAGAATGTCTCTGCATCTTTATCCTTGGTGTCACTGAAAGTAAAAAAGTACCTGCATTGGTGGTTTCACTGGAAGGCAAATGTCCTTGTGTCCATGTGGTCACTGGAGGAAAAAAATTGTCAAAAAAGAAGGGGAAAAGAGGAGTACAGCAATGGGTGTTAACTGGTGAACCCCTGGGATTTGAATTAACGTTACATCAATACGTAAATGTCCAAAAGTACAAAATTATTTATTGGTACATAAAAAACACATCAATCAACAAAAGGCAAATATAGGCCCACAAACATGTAACATATAAATCAGTACTATATTAAGAGTAATCATATAGGATGTAGATGTATCAGAAGGAGCTTGCCAACATGTTTTGTGGTGCAGATCACTTCTTCAGGGCTTATTTCTTCATCTCTCACTCTAAAGATATAATATATACAGAGAAAACAGTCAAAAATATATATATACCAAAATACATCCATATAATAAAAATATAGTGAGTAATCATTGCCCTATCCCATGAATTGGAGGGGAGAAAAAAAAAAAAAAGGAAAAAAAGAAATAAACAATGGGGGGGGGTATGGAATATGAATAGTATAAAATACCACCTTAAGATATATCATGTGTATTCAGGCTGAGGGGAGACTTCCGACAACAAGCTATCTTGCTAGCCTCAAACATGTGTGCCGGTTCACACATATGCGATGTCAGACATCGCATGTGATTTGCAGCGCACTGCTCTGTTCATTTGGACCGCTGGGTGGTAGGAAGCTGGAAGTAGGGTACATGGGGATGAAGATGACAGGAGGTGAGGTGGTAGGAACCTGGCAGTGGGGATGAAGATGACAGAGGGTGGGGTAGTAGAAAGCTGGCAGTGGGGTACAGGAGGATGAAGATGACAGGGAGTGGGGTGGTAGGTGGCAAGCAGTGGGGTACAGGGGATGGGGTGGTAGGAAGCTGGCAATAGGGTACAGGGGGATTAAGATGACAAGGGGTGGGGTGGTAGGAAGCTGACAGTGGGGTACAGGGGGGATGAAGATGACAAGGGGTATGGTGGTAGGAAGCTGACAGTGGGGTACAGGGGAATGAATATGACAGGGGGTGGGGTGGTAGGAAGCTGGAAGTGGGGTACAGGGGGATGAAGACGACAGGAGGTGAGGTAGTAGGAACCTGGCAGTGGGGTACAGGGGGATGAAGACGACAGGAGGTGAGGTGGTAGGAACCTGGCAGTGGGGTACAGGGGGAAGAAGACGACAGGAGGTGAAGTGGTAGGAACCTGGCAGTGGGGATGAAGATGACAGAGGGTAGGGTAGTAGGAAGCTGGCAGTGGGGTACAGGAGGATGAAGATAGCAGGGGGTGGGGTGGTAGGTGGCTGGCAGGAGGCTGACAGTGGGGTACAGGGGATGGGGTGGTAGGAAGCTGACAATAGGGTACAGGGGAATGAAGATGACAAGGGGTGGGGTGGTAGGAAGCTGACAGTGGGGTACAGGGGGGCTAAAGATGACAGGTGGTGGGGTGATAGAAAGCTGGCAGTGGGGTACAGGGGGGATTAAGATGACAGGAGGTGGGGTGGTAGGAAGCTGGCAATGGGGTACAGGGGGTTAAAGATGACAGGAGGTGGGGTGGTAGGAAGCTGGCAATGGGGTACAGGGGGTTAAATTTGACAGGGGGCGGGGTGGTAGGAAGCTGGCAGTGGGGTGGGGGTGAAGATGACAGGGGTGGGGTGGTAGGAAGCTGACAGTGGGGTACAGGGAGATGAAGATGACAGGGAGTGGGGTGGTAGGAAGCTGACAGTGGGGTACAGGGAGATGAAGATGACAGGGAGTGGGGTGGTAGAAAGCTGACAGTGGGGTACAGGGGGGATGAAGATAAAAGGTATGATAACAGGAGGTAGGGTGGTGGGATTCCAGGAACAGGGGGTGATGAGGGGATAATGATGATGACAGGGGGACAGTAGGTGACATCATATCCTGGATGGAATACATATCATCAGAGCTGTGTGTGTGTATGAGGTCACAGACGGCTGGTAGCAGGGATTTTCGGGGTGCCCTTGTTAAGGGAGTGACGTCACAGGATGCTGTCAGTGTCAGGCAGCAGGACTGTCATGCACAGTACCTTGAGACTCTGGCATACTGGTTCCCCGATGATTGCTACTCCTGCTTGTGCCTTGCTCCCTGAAAGGACTACTACTGTCACACAGCGAGATAGAGAACCAGTGGCCCTGGCTGCTGCCTAGTTCACCTAGCGGTAGCACCGGCCCTGACAGGATCATTTTAAGGAACTAGTGTGCTCAGAATGAACATATCATGAGTGGGGCCATATTCCATTGTACCAAATATAAACACAGAGAATGAGCTACATAGCTACATTAATAGTCTGGTTGAAAAAAGAAAAAAAAGTCCATCTAGTTCAACCAATTACTAAGTGACTTAGTGGAACTACAAATCTCAGACTGGCACTCACAGGCTTCTGATGGAGTTGATTGCTTTCTCTCTCTTTACATTGGCATGTGCTGGATGGGAGGTGAAAAAAAAAACATTGATGTATTTAACTTCTTCACATCCACGCTATAGCCGAAGTACAGCTACAGCGCGGACTCGAATTTCCCGGAGGCCGTCTTTAAACGGCCTCCCAGAGACAGGCTCCCCGCGCGATCCCGCGAGCGCGCATCAGGGAAAATCTGTGTCGGCCGTGTCCCTTGGACACAGCCAATCACAGATCGTGGTAAATGGCCAATCACATCGGCCATTTACCACATGATCGGCCCATGCAATGAGAGATGATATCATATGTAAACATATGAGATCATCTCTCATCGTCAGCGCTCCTTCCTCACACAGAGACTGCAGTGTGAGGAAGGAGCAGAGCCGATCAGTCGTCGGGGACACAGAGGAATGTAATCAGGGCACTGATCACCAGTGCCCTGATTACACAAGGTAAATAAAACACACTAAGTGCCCACCATCAGTGCCCACAGTGCCCGCCATCAGTGCCCCCCATCAGTGCCCACAATCAGTGCCCATAGTGCTGCCAGTCAGTGCCCATCAGTGCCTGCTCATCTAGGCACTGATGAGTACTGACTGGCAGCACTATGGGCACTGATGGTGCTGCCCATCAGTTCTCATCAGTGCTGCCTCTCAGTGCCCAGCAGTGCCACCTCTCAGTGCCCAGCAATGCCACCTATCAGTGCTCCGCAGTGCCACCTATCAGTGCTCATCAGTGCTGCCTATCAGTGCCGCCTATCAGTGCTCATCAGTGCGGCATATTAGTACCTCCACATCAGTTCCACCTCATCAGTGCCCATAAGTGCCACCTTATCAGTGCCCATAAGTGCCACCTCATCAGTGCCCATCAGTGCAGCCTATCAGTGCCCATCAGTGCTGCCTCATCAGCGCACATCAGTGAAGGATATAGAAATACGGGACAACTTAGGAAACAGTGACCATAGGTCAATAAGTTTCAGTATTAATTACAGTAATAGGAAGCTGAGGGGTAATATAAGGACCCTGGATTTCAAAAGAGCCAATTTCCCTAAACTGCGCTTGCAGCTAGAAAATATCAATTGGGATAGAACCCTGGGAACAAAGAACACGGAGGAAAAATGGGAGTGCTTCAAGAGCATACTAAACAGGGGGATTAGCCAGTGCATTCTAAAGGGAAATAAATTTAAAAGAGCAAAAATAAACCCTGGGTGGCTAAACTCCAACATAAAAATGTATATTAGAGCTAAAGAAAAGGCCTTCAAAAAATACAAGACTGAGGGGTCATTGGCAGCATTTAAGCATTACAAAGAGTGTAATAAGAAATGTAAAGATGAAATCAGGGCGGCTAAAATAGAACACGAGAGACATATAGCGGAGGAGAGTAAAAAGAACCCCAAGAAGTTCTTTAAGTATATAAACAGTAAGAAAGCGAGGCCAGAACACATTGGCCCCATAAAAGATGATAAAGGAAATATGGCCACTGAGGACAGAGAAAAGGCGGAAGTGTTAAATCATTTCTTCTCTTCAGTCTTCACAAAAGAATCGGGGGGCTACACGAACCCAGCTTGTAAGGCCGAACTAAATAATACACCTCAGGAAGTGCCGCCATGGCTAACAGAAGATAGACTTAGAGCTAAACTAGAGAAACTTAACATAAATAAATCCCCGGGACCGGATGGCTTGCACCCGAGGGTTCTTAATGAGCTCAGCCAGGTGATTGCCAGACCATTATTCTTGATCTTTAAGGATAGTTTACAGACGGGTATGGTGCCAGCTGATTGGAAAAAAGCCAACGTGGTACCAATATTTAAGAAGGGGCCGAGATATATCCCGGGTAACTATAGGCCGGTCAGCCTAACATCTGTAGTCTGCAAAATTTTGGAGGGGATGTTAAGGGACCACATACAAGACTTTAGTAATGAAAACGGTATTATAAGTAGTAATCAGCATGGATTCATGAAAAATCGTTCATGCCAAACCAATCTATTAACCTTCTACGATGAAGTGAGCTGCCACCTAGATAAAGGTAAGCCTGTGGATGTGGTGTATCTGGACTTTGCAAAGGCCTTTGACACCGTTCCCCACAAACGATTACTGTACAAACTAAGGAAGGTAGGTATGGATCAGAAGGTGAGTACCTGGATAGAGAACTGGCTCCAGGGGAGAGTACAGAGGGTGGTGATTAATGGGGAGTACTCGGATTGGGCGGGTGTGGAAAGTGGGGTCCCCCAGGGTTCTGTCCTGGGACCAATCCTGTTTAATTTGTTCATAAATGATCTAGAGGAGGGGATATCGAGTACAATCTCAGTATTTGCAGATGATACTAAACTAGGCATGCCAATATCTTCTATGCAGGATGTGGAAACCTTGCAAGCAGACCTGAACAAAATAACTGGGTGGGCAACTACATGGCAGATGAGGTTTCATGTTGAAAAATGTAAAGTAATGCACTTGGGGGCCAGAAACCAGAAAGCAAGCTACTCACTAGGGGGGGAACCTCTGGGTGAGTCTAGGATGGAAAAGGACTTAGGGGTACTGGTAGACAACAAGCTTGGCAGTGGCATGCAATGCCAAGCCGCCGCAAGCAAAGCCAACAGAATACTGGGATGTATAAAAAAGGGGATTCACTCCAGAAATAAAGAGATTATTCTCCCACTCTACAAGACTCTGGTCCGGCCACATCTGGAGTATGCTGTCCAGTTCTGGGCACCGGTCCTCAGGAAGGATGTGCTGGAACTGGAGAAAGTCCAGAGAAGGGCAACAAAAATAATTAGGGGAATGGAGGACATCAGCTATGAGGAAAGACTACAAGCACTGAACCTTTTCTCTCTGGAGAAAAGACGATTGATGGGGGATATGATATCAATGTACAAATACTGTACTGGCGACCCGAGCATAAGGAACAAACTATTCAGAGAAAGGAGATACAATAAGACACGTGGCCACTCACTAAAACTAGAGGAAAGGCGGTTTAACCTTAAAGTGCGTAAGGGGTTCTTCACTGTAAGAACGGTAAGGATGTGGAATTCTCTTCCACAAGCAGTCGTATCAGCAGGGAGCATTGATAGTTTCAAAAAACTATTAGATGGACACCTTAAAGACCACAACATACAGGGGTATACAATGTACGGTTAAAAGCAAACACACACACACATCATGGGTTGAACTGGATGGACTGATGTCTTTTTTCAACCTCACTAACTATGTAACTATGTAACTATGTAAGGAGAAAAATGTATTTATTTTCAAAATTTACTCGCAGAAAATAAGGAAAAAAAATTTTCTTCAAAATAAGCGTATCGTTTTCAGGTGTTTTTTTGGGCGTTTTTTGCAGGTGTTTGGAGGCAGGTATTGACATCTAACGCTTTTATCTGCCAAAAAAGAAGATCATGTACTTTTTTGAGCTTCAGGCGACAAAATGCTTAGATGTGAACAGGGGCCATTGAAATTAATGGGATTTTGCTTGTTGGGCATTTTGAGACTTCAGAGATGAGCGTTTTACGAGCTGAAAAATGTTCAGGTGTGAACAGGGCCTAAAGTATAACTAAAGGCAAAACTTTTTCTTAAAGCGGCTCTTCAGTAATTTTTTCATCTTTCCATCTATTAAATGGGAAGATGTTGTTTTAACGTTGGATAGTAAAACATTTTTTCTGCCATTAAATACCTTATACAGCCCACTTCCTCTTTCTTGTCTGGTCATTAGCCTAGGCTAATGACATCATGCACAGCTCTCACTCTCGTGAGAGTTTTCCAGCAAGGGAGGGAGGGATGAGTCATAGGACAGCCAATGAGAGCTGCAGAGCTAGGGGGGCTGGATGAGGGCAGAGATAACTGTTTAAATCCAGGAAATGAACAGTCAGCAGCTTCAGCTGCCCACAGTTAAAATGGCTGCAGCCAGACTTAGTTGAGGGAGATTTCTGCAGCATATTTGGCAAGTACAGAATCACAGTACATATAGAATAATATGCAAAGTGGTTGGAGGGAAGCTTCAGAATGGCAAATTATATTTATTACAAATTATGTGAACAGACTGCAGTTCCTCTGTAAGTTTTGGATAGAGTGGAGAAGGATTATAAAACAAGTCAGTTTGAATTGCTGTCTGTGCTCCCATTGGGGAGGTTCCCCCTCTCTATTTGTCCTGTTTAGCCTTATCATTGAAAGAGAAAGTAAAAGAAAATCCTACAAATTGGGTTGTCCCCAGAAAAGTAATAGAGGGGAAATCTTCCCTATTACTGCACACTGTGACACGGCTCATCTCTGGGTTGGGGAACTGCCATAATGTTGGAGTCTCACATAAGCACAGTGCCTGCCTGGTCCCGGACACTGATGAGCGTGTTGACGGTGAAAGGTTCCCCCATTATGTGCAGGATGAGTGTGCCCCCCCCCCCCCACACACACACACACACAAGTCCTGCAATCGGCAGGGTGGAGAGGGATCAGCGGCTTTTGTGGAAAGGGTCCTCCCCATCATGTGTAATTAGAGGAGGTACAATATTTGATAAATGAGCTCTGTTATATTCTTTTCAGGAGATGTCCTAGATTGTAAACTCTAACAAGCAGGGCCCTCTGATTCCTCCTGTATTTATTGTATTGTAACTGTACTCTCTGCCCAGCATCATACATACTAGGGGGAGTACAACTGGGGGAATCAATGGCGGAGAAGGATCTGGGTGTTCTGATAGATCATAAGCTTAATAACAGCATGCAATGCCAAGCTGTGGTTTCCAAAGCAAGGAAAATCCTTTCTTGAATTAAGAGAGGTACAGACTCTCTTAATATCCCTTATGATATTATTTTACCCCGGTACAAATCATTAGTAAGACCTCTTCTGAAATGCGCATTTCAGTTTTGGGTAAAAGTTCTCAAAAAGGATATTGGGGAACTGGAGAAAGTGCAGAGAAGAGCAACCAAACTGATGAGGCATGGAGGAGGTCAGCTATGAGGAAAGATTAGAGGAACTTAATTTTATTCTCTCTTGAGAAGAGATTAAGGGGAATATAATGAACATGTACAAATACATAAGGGGTCCATATAGCCAACTTGGTGTTGAGTTATTCACTTTAAAGTCATCACAGAGGAGGGAGCACTTTTTAAGTCTAGAGGATGTACATAATATAACTGTATACTAACATTTATAGGTAAAGGTGATCCAGGGAGGGGGCATGTCCTAACCTCGGACCAAGATGAATGTGTGAGCTTGGAGCTCCGGCCAAAAGAGGAATACAATCTGACCTAGCAGAGACCTACTGACAAGCAGCCATGGGGAAATCCAACCGGAGCCGGTCCTCATCCCGCTCACAATCTCCGCGGCACATGGGCACACAATTAAGCCGCCAAATACCAGAGAACTTTAGGACACAGAACACTACCATGTCCGCGGCCTCCCTACCTGCCTCACAAACCTGACATGCTGGAATAGGAAGACACGCAGCAGCGGCAAACCAGAGTCAACAATCTCCCAACACAGTAAGAGACTTCACTACTCCAGGCTCAATACCCTGCCCTCAGCCTGCACAACTTACTGGTAGTTGCAGCCAACATTAAAGACTCTCTTTCAGCAGCCTTTTCACCGGCCATTGCTTACCTGTGCCATAATATCCAAAACATAACTGACCGAGTGCAGGAGATAGAAGATGGTTACCACACAACACAAAGCACAGATTGAGCAAATACACCTGACCAAAGACACCCACGCCTTACAAATGAGAGAATTGCAAAGACACATGGAGGACCTGAACAACCAGGGACACAGGAACAATTTGTGGGTGTGAGGGGTCCCAAAAGCTATTGAGAATGATCAAATCCAACAGGCAGTGATGGCCATCTTCAATAACCTCCTGACACACACACCATTGAAATGGAAAGAATCCATGAGCACTGAGCCCCAGAGGAAGAGACATCGATCCACCACGAAATATAGTCTGCTGTCTCACAAGCTTTTGAACAAAAGAAGAGATCCTTAGAAAAGCTTGCAATTACAAAAGTTGATCCAGGGATCATCTGATTGGGGACCAGAAAGGAATTTTTCCCCTGCTGGAACAAATTAGATCATGCTTTTCTGGGGTTTGCTGCTTTCCTCTTTATAAACTGTGGGTAAAGGATTGTGTATATGGGATTTTATGTTTTTTTTTCCCTTGTAGTGTATGAACTAGATGGACTCTTTTTTTTCAACCTGACTAACTATGTAACTATGTTGTGCAGCACTGTGCAAACTGTTGGCGCTATATAAATCCTGTATAATAATATGAAATTGGAAAATGTTGTTCAAACTGAACTTACACTTTGAGAGAGATAGTTGAGGGTTGGAAAACATGGAGCTCAGCCACCTATTTTTACTTCATGAAAAGTTAGCCACTGACCCCATCTATAACTGGCCTTTGCAGCAAGAAGCATTGGAGGGCAATGTATGTCAAAAAAGGAAAAATCCAAGGAAAATTCTAAGCTCTGCTTACTGACCAGTTGCGACCAACCAAATTGACCTGTCTAACTGTATGTGTTAAAAACAGGGGTGTTTGCCAATGTGTGCAGACAAAACCCCTGTTCTTATGCATACTGTTAGACAGGTCAATTTTGTTGGTTGCAGGCTGGTCGGTAAGCAGAGCTTGGAATTTTCCTTGGCCTTTTTTTGACATATATGTTGACCTCCAATGCTCCTTGCTGCAAGGGCCAGTTATAGATGGGGCAGTGGCTAACTTTTTGTACCATTATTATATTGGTCAGGCAACGCACTGACACCTTTGCGGCCATGGTGCTATATGCTGGGTGTTCAGTGTGCCCCTGTTCCTTTAGGGAGGGGTGGGCTCCCTCCAGTCCATCTGCCCTCTATCTATCCATCAGAATGCATGTGCTTCCACTGTGGAGCCTCTTAAAAGTTAGAGGTAGGAACTACAGGTTACAGGGTGCCATGGCGGGGCCTGTAGCTTACGCATGTATTTGCAAATCTATGCAGACTAAACCCCTGTTCTTAACACATACTGTAAGTCAGGTCCATTTAGGAGCTTGCAAATTTTTTTTGGCCTTTTTTTGACATATGTTGCCCTCCAATGCTCCTTGCTGCAAGGGCCAGTTATAGATGGGGCAGTGGCTAACTTTTTGTACAATTGTTATATTGGTCAGGCAACGCACTGACACCTTTGCAGCCATAGTGCCATATGCTGGGTGTTCAGTGTGCCCCTGTACCTTTAAGCAGGGGTGGGCTCCCTCCAGGCCATCTGCCCTCTATCCAGGGCCGCTGATAAGGGGGGACCATCAGCCCTGCTGTATGGGGCCCGGGCCCTGTCAGTTCCAGAGGGGGGCCGGGCAGCTAACAAGTCCATCTGCAGCCGCTAAGCTCCATTTTGATTCACAGCTACCTGTCATTCTATCACAGAGCGGCTTAGTGCTCTGCATGTTTACAGCTCTTCCACTCTGCTCTCAAAGATGTGACTCGTTCATGTTCCCTTCTGTTTAGCTCTGATTGTAACTTTGTTTCTTTTCACTTTTTCACTTCCTTTTCCCAGATTCTTGTTATACGCTTTTCAGATATGCCACCCCCCTTCCCTGAAATCAAGCTCTGATCTTTCTCCCTGATATCTCTGATAATGTCCTGGTGTCTCCCTGCAGTCTTTCACTCCTGTACTCCTGGTTCTGTCCGATCTATCCTGTCTTCTGTCTGCTGAGCATACTGTATATATGTTCCCTGTTCTCTCCTTGTCACTCTGCCGACCAGCTTTATTCAGTTCTGCCTTTTATTCAGGGCCGGACTGAGAATAAAAAACAGCCCTGGAAATAATTTCAAACCAGCCCCCATAGCATTGTTATACCAGCCCAACAGCATAATGTCATTATTTTCTTGTTCATAAAAGGGAAAATCATGCATTTTAAAACACCTTTGAAGAGTGTATTATATAGAGATAAGATAGATATGAAAGGACTTTATAAGAGCAAATGCTGGTTAAAAGTGGAAAAAGTGCGGACACGGTACAGGAGATTTCAGAGGCTGCGGAGATGGTACAGGAGATGTCAGAGACTGCGGAGCTGGTACAGGAGATGTCAGAGGCTGCGGAGCTGGTACAGGAGGTTCAGAGGCTGCGGAGCTGGTACAGGAGATGTCAGAGGCTGCAGACATTGTACAGGAGACGATGGGGGTGGGGGCATGGTACAGGAGATGTGGGAGGCTGCGGACATTGTACAGGAGATGATGGGGGTGGGGGCATGGTACAGGAGATGTCAGAGGCAGCGGACATGGTACAAGAGATGTCAGAGGCTGCAGACTTGGTACAGGAGGACAAGTCAGATGCTTCAGACATGGTACAGGAGATGCAGGGGCTGCAGACTTGGTAAAGGAGATGCAGAGGCTGCGGACATAGTACACAAGAAGATGTCAGAGGCTGCAGGCATCGTACAGGAGATGAAGAGGCTGCAGGCATGGTACAGAAGATGCAGAGGCTGTGGGCATGGTACAGGAGATGCAGGGGCTGCGGGCAAGGTAGAGGAGATACAGGGGCTGGGGGCATGGTAGAGGAGATGCAGAGGCTGGGGGCATGGTACAGGAGATGCAGAGGCTGTGGGCATGGTACAGGAGATGCAGAGGCTGCAGGCATGGTACAGGAGATGCAGAGGCTGCGGGCATGGTACAGGAGATGCAGAGGCTGTGGACATAGTACAGGAGATGCAGGGACTGCGGACCAGATTACAGGAGGAGGCAGCGGGCATGGTACAGGAGATGTAGAGGCTGCAGATGTGGTAGAGGAGTTGCAGAGGCTGTGGGCATGGTACAGGAGATGCAGAGGCTGCGGACATCGTACAAGAGGAGGCAGCAGACATTGTACAGGAGATGCAGGGGCTGTGAGGATTGTACAGGAAATGCAGGGGCTGCAGACATGGTACAGGAGGAGGCAGAGGCTGCAGACAAGGTACAGGAGGAGACAGCGGGCATGGTACAGGAGATGCAGGGGCTGCAGGCATGGTACAGGAGATGCAGAGGCTGCGGGCATGGTACAGGAGATGTCACCAGCTGCAGAGGGATCTTACAGGGCTGTGATGAGGTGCGTGCCCCTGCCGAATAGAACACCACTGCTGCCCTACATTTAAAAATGGCGCTGCCCGCTGCCATTACGTCACTGTGCATGCGCCCACCTGCCAGAGAATGGCTGAACGTGTATGGGCTTTCCCGAGCGGCGGCGGAGCATGTGCATTTGACATGTCGGCCCAGGCCCGGCCGCAGCCAAATCTTGTATGGGCACTGCTGCCCTCAAAGCAGCCCCAGGGCAGGCGGCAGTGCCGGCCTACTGGGAAATTTCCTTTTAACCCAGTAGGCCAGTCTGGCCCTGCTTTTATCTTCTCCCAGCACAGCTTAGTATACTATATGTACCCAGGCTTCCTACTCCTCTCTCCCAGTCTGGTTCCCCTCAGTTCACTTCCAAAATTCTATACAACTTTGCTTCTTCTTCCTCCTCCCTTCACTCTCATTACCCGTTCCCTCTGAAAATCTGTATATCACTGACCAACTCTTTCTATTTAACTGTTTACTGACTGATCTAGTTAACCATTTCTGGACCGGAAGGATTTGCCCCCTTAATGACCAGACCATCTTTTTGCAATTCAGCACTTGATTATTTTAATGGAAAATTGCACGGTCGTGCGACGCTGTACCCCAAAAAAATTGATGTCCTTTTTTCCCACAAATAGAGCCTTCTTTTGGTGGTATTTGATCACCTGTGCGATTTTTATTTTTTGTGCTATAAACAAAAAAAGAGCACCAATTCTAAAAAATAAAACAATATTTTTCACATTCTGCTATAACATTCCAAAAAAATTAAAAATCAAAAATTGTCATCCTTTTAGGCCAATTTGTATTCTGCTACATATTTCTGGTAAAGAAAAATAAAAAAAAATTGCAATAAGTGTATTTTGATTGGTTTGCGAAAAAGTTATCGCATCTACAAACTAGGGGAAAGATTTGTTATTTTTATTTATTTTTTGTTTTTTTACTAGTAATGACGGCAATCTGCAATTTTTAGCAGGACTGCGACCTTGCGGCTGACAGATCGGACCCCTAACTGAAATTTTTGACACTTTTGGGGGGACCGGTGACATTACTACAGTAATCAGTGCTAAAAATATGCACTTTTATTGTAATAATGACACTGGCAGGGAAGGGATTACCCTAGGGGTGATCAAAGGGTTAAGTGTGAGCCTAGGGGAGTGTTTTCTAACTGTATGGGGGAATGGGCTTGTGAAATGACCACAGAGACCTGTGTTCCTATATAGAAGGATCACAGGCGCTCGGTGATCATTCCAGAGAGAACTGTCGGCTGTGTTTACAACAGCTGACCGTCCTTCTCTCTCAGTGGGGAACGATCACGGTGGCCCGGAGGCAATCGTCCCCCCCAGCACCACGCATGCGACCAACGTAGGGCTACATCGTTTCATGCAGCCGAGCCAGCCTGCCGCAGTAAAACTGTGGCGGGCGGGCGGTTGGACAAGTGGCTAAAGCAGAACTTCACCCAAAAGGGGAAGTTCCCCTTTAAGTCCTCCTCCCCCTGCCACATTCGGCACGTCATTTTTTTTTTCTTTTTGAGGGAGGGGGGATTACTTTGCCAAGGTAATCTGAGCGGAAGTTCTCCTCCTTCCTCCCTGCCTACAGCTTTCTGGGACACATCACAGGTCCAAGAAGACTGCAGGACCACTTAGATAGCACAGCTTGTGCATGTCCAGTGGGCAGGCGGCTGTGAAGCGGAAAGCCAGCTGGCAACAGTTAGGATGCCAAGGAACCCAAAGACTAGTGAAGAACTAGCCCAGGTGAGGGTGGTGTGGATCCCTGGACAGGTAAGTGTCAGGATTGGTTGCTGCTGATTTTTTTTTCTAAAGTGAAGAACCTCTTTAATGTGTCCCATTTCCTATCACCTACAGATCAGATCTAGCAATATTATAAGATTCCTAGTTTCCTAGTTGAATTTACTGCTAGTCCAACTGCATTCCCAATTCCAGGTCTGTCCCCTTCCCCTACCTAAAATAACCTTTAGGGCTTGTTCACACCACTTGTGGTGCAGGAACGCATGCAAGAGCAGGCATTTTCCTGCACCACAAGGAAACGCACTGCCCTCTGCTGATGTGGGCAGTTGCTACAGTACCATGTGGCAAGGTCAGACACACTTGTAAAAAATCATGCATACCCACGTGTTAGTCAGCCCACTGAAATGAATGGGCGATGACGGGTAGGCCGTACAGGGCCCCTGTGATATCTAACAACGGCCCTGCCCAGAGGCGTAACTAGAACCTTCAGGGCCCCGGTGCAAGAAACCATGAAGGGCCCTCCGGACCCCTGGCCTGGGGCCCTTCCCTTCAAGCCTGGGGCTCTTCCCACTGATCCTGGGGCCCTTTACTCTTGTTGCAGGGCCCTTTATTACGGTCCTGCAGCGGGACCCTTTCACAAGTTCTGCAGTGTGCCCCCTTCCTGCCATCTTGGGGCCTCCCCACGGTGGTGGAATGCCAGGGCCGGGTTGCAAGTGTGACCTTTGCGATCCTGGAAGTTCACCCACTGGTGTCAGTAGTTTTCATTTTTTTTGGTATTTTAATTCTATTATTTTTTATCATTCTATTTTTCTTTTTTTACAGTGTCACTGACTATGACTCTGTCCATTCAGAAAAGGAAGGAGCTGGTAAATGACATATTTACCGACCCCTTCCTGATTCTCTATTGTGACACATCCCCTAAAGCAGCTGGCAGGAGAGGGAAGGGGGGGGGGGCAGCACAGTACGGGGGGGGGGGGAGCACACAGGGGCCCAGAGACAGCAGAACACAAGTGAACTGGATAGGAGGAGTGGTGGGGGCAGCATACAGAGGAGCCAATCTCCTCAATTTTCCTCCTGCAGCTACAGGAGGAAAAAGGACAGTGATTTCTCTACATGCTGCCCCCCCCCCCCCATCACCCCTCCTATCCAGGTGTACAGGGGAACTGTACAGGCCCCCTGGAACATGGGACCCAGTTGCAATTGCAACCCCTATAGTTATGCCCCCGGCCCTGCCTCTGTCTATTCATCAGAATGCATGAGCTTCCACTGGGGAGCCTTTTAAAAGTCAGAGGTAGGAAGTACAGGTAACAGGGTGCCATGGCGGGGCCTGCACCTTACGCATGGATTTGCAAATGTGTGCAGACTAAACCCCTGTTCTTAGCGCATACTGTAATGCTGGCCATACACTCGCCGAAAAAGAGTTTGAAAATCTGTCATTTGGTCTGTTCGTTCGTTTTTCGTCCAGTTAATGGGCAGAAATAGAAAATCGGTTTTAACTTTTCAGAGCTGAAAAATCGAAGGAACAGTTTTAAAAATTCTGCTGAACGAACGATAAAATGAAAGGTTAATGTGTTTCTCGCCTGAACTGTTTGCACTCGGTATATGTGACAACATGAATAAAAAACGGATTCATTATGTCTATTCGTCATTACATGATGGCACGATCGTCTGCTCTCACTGCCAAGCGTTTGTTTTTGGAAAATGAGTTTGAATGATTTTTTGTATAGTGTATGGCCAGCATTAGACAGGACAATTTGGTTGGTCGGTCGGTAAAGTAGAGCTTGGCATTTTCCTTGGATTTTTAATTGCCATTTTTTTTTTGTTGTACACCTATTATAATAGTGTAGAAAATTATTTGCAGAGTTTTCTTTCCTAGTGCCTATCCTCGGCATCACACAAGATGTACTTACCTATACATACACACGAGCTGTACTTACCTATACATACACACGAGATGTACTTACCTATACATACACACGAGCTGTACTTACCTATACATACACACGAGCTGTACTTACCTATACATACACACGAGATGTACTTACCTATACATACACACGAGCTGTACTTACCTATACATACACACGAGCTGTACTTACCTATACATACACACGAGATGTACTTACCTATACATACACACGAGCTGTACTTACCTATACATACACACGAGCTGTACTTACCTATACATACACACGAGATGTACTTACCTATACATACACACGAGATGTACTTACCTATACATACACGAGCTGTACTTACCTATATATACACACGAGCTGTACTTACCTATATATACACGAGCTGTACTTACCTATATATACACACGAGCTGTACTTACCTATACATACACACGAGCTGTACTTACCTATACATACACGAGCTGTACTTACCTATATATACACACGAGCTGTACTTACCTATATATACACGAGCTGTACTTACCTATATATACACACGAGCTGTACTTACCTATACATACACACGAGCTGTACTTACCTATACAAACACACGAGATGTACTTACCTATACATACACACGAGCTGTACTAACCTATACATACACACGAGATGTACTTACCTATACATACACACGAGCTGTACTTACCTATACATACACACGAGCTGTACTTACCTATACATACACACGAGATGTACTTACCTATATATACACACGAGCTGTACTTACCTATACATACACACGAGCTGTACCCACCTATACATACACACGAGCTGTACTTACCTATATATACACACGAGATGTACTTACCTATATATACACACGAGCTGTACTTACCTATACATACACACGAGATGTACTTACCTATACATACACACGAGCTGTACTTACCTATACATACACACGAGATGTACTTACCTATACATACACACGAGATGTACTTACCTATACATACACACGAGCTGTACTTACCTATACATACACGAGCTGTACTTACCTATACATACACACGAGATGTACTTACCTATACATACACACGAGCTGTACTTACCTATACATACACAAGCTGTACTTACCTATACATACACACGAGATGTACTTACCTATACATACACACGAGATGTACTTACCTATACATACACACGAGATGTACTTACCTATACATACACACGAGCTGTACTTACCTATATATACACATGAGATGTACTTACCTATACATACACACGAGATGTACTTACCTATACATACACACGAGATGTACTTACCTATACATACACACGAGCTGTACTTACCTATACATACACACGAGCTGTACTTACCTATACATACACACGAGCTGTACCCACCTATACATACACACGAGCTGTACTTACCTATATATACACACGAGATGTACTTACCTATATATACACACGAGCTGTACTTACCTATACATACACACGAGATGTACTTACCTATACA